>NC_036858.1:52141179-52144999 GCF_002910315.2 Salvelinus sp. IW2-2015
GCCAACGGTTTAGACCAGGTGTGTATGAGGGTTGATGGATGGATGGATGAGCCAAGGGGCCAACGGTTTAGACCAGGTGTGTATGAGGGTTGATGTCTGGCTCTGAACGCAACACCTTTGCATCTCTAGAACCCTTCAAAACAATGTTGCAGATACAATGGTTTGGTTGTTGTTGTTGTTCACACTTCTCCATGTTGTTGTTGTTGTTGATGTTTGTTTTCTCTGTGTTTCTGTATGTCGCACAGCCATGGAAGGGGAGGAAATGTCCTATTTTACAAACATTGTTGTCCATAATATATAGATAGAGGTTTTTATATATATTTCTTTATACTCTCTTGTTCTCTTACTTCTTCCTCCTCTCCGGTTCTCTCTCTCTCTCTCTCTCTCTCTCTCTCTCTCTCTCTCTCTCTCTCGCTTTCTCGCTCTCCCTCTGGTGCGCTCGGTGGTGGCGGTAGCAGGTTTGTGTGAAGCGTGCTACATGCAGCCCACGCAGCCACACTTGATGGTCTTCTCCACTTCCTCGCTGAACGAGGTCCCATCGCTGCACTCAAAGGTGTATTTCCGGCGTCTCATTCGCTGGCTGGCACAGCAGGCACCCGTGTCGCAGGCGCCGGAGCACTCTACCCAGGAGACCATGCGTGTGGTCTGACAGATGGTGTACCCACGCTGCACCTGGTAGAAGTCCCTCACAGGCTCCCCTCGACACTCTGACTCTGTGGGTGGAGGAACGATAAAGACACATTCTGAGACTATGGTATGATGAAYATCAAGAGAAGCCCCTCACCTTAACATTAAGATACATTTTAAGAAAGTTGTTAAACAAAGAAATGCTAAATGTTTCAGACACAAAATCATCCTTTCATGGGTACCTGTAGTTGGTTTAGGCTGGATTACCTCTTGGTCTGTTGGTATCAAAGACAAGCAACAACAGAGACAAACTAAGTAAACTAGGATGCCAGACAGTCCACATTCTATCTCCTATCTGCATCACAGAGCTCTCCGGTGTATCTACAGTAGTAATGTATGTGTCTCCTATCTGCATCACAGAGCTCCTCGGTGTATCCACAGTAGTAATGTGTGTGTCTCCTATCTGCATCACAGAGCTCTCCGGTGTATCTACAGTAGTAATGAATGTGTGTCTCCTATCTGCGTCACAGAGCTCTCCGGTGTATCTACAGTAGTAATCATGTGTTCTCCTATCTGCCGTCACAAGCTCATCCGGTGTATTCTACAGTAAGTAATGTGTGTGTGTCTCCAATATGCATCACAGAGCTCTCCGGTGTATCTACAGTAGTATGTGTGTGTGTCTCCTATCTGCGTTCACAAGGCTCTCCGGTGTATCTACAGTAGTAATGTGTGTGTGTCTCCTATCTGCGTCACAGAGCTCTCCGGTGTATCTACAGTAGTAATGTGTGTGTGTCTCCTACCTGCATCACAGAGCTCTCCGGTGTAACCGGCCTCACAGTGGCAGTAGGCCTCTCCTGTATCAGAGATCTGGCAGCGCCCGTGTTTACAGTTATGGCTGCGGCAGGGGTTAAACAGCTCCCCCTGCTGGTTACACAGGGCACCACGGTAACCCTCCACACACTCACAGCGGTACGACTGCAGGTCCAGGGGAATACACTTGCCATGCACACACCTGGGGAGAGGGAATATAAATCAATCAATCAGCAATCAATCAATCAGCTAAGACTAAGAGTCTTGGGTTGAACATATGTAAAGACTTGTCTCAAACCATTCATATGAATTGCATTTTGAGACTTAGTGAAAACCAGTTGAAATGCAATGCATTATCATCATAACCCCAGTACTTACTTGCTGCCCTGGCATGGGTTGGTGGCCGGCTGGTCACAGTGTGGTCCGTTCCAGCCCGGCTGGCAGTGGCAGACTGGTCCCTGTGCCCCGTCCGGCTGGCAGATACCATGCAGGCAGTAGATCTTCCTACAAGGTTCACAGCCCGGCACCACGCCCGGCTTCATCTGGGTCTTAGTGAAGTCCTGCAGCTCATTGTTGATATACAGGTTCTGGATGCAGCCGTGGAAACTGGAGCCATTCTGGATCTGCCAGAGCCGGAAGGCCGCCGAGTGGACGTCCACRGGCATACCTGAGAGATGGAGGATAGGAGGGGGAGGAGAGATAGGAGGAAGAAGGGAGATGTTGGTTAGAGATGTATGAGAGTGGAGAACAGGAAAACAGAGAAACCGTTAACAAGAGACTGATATGGAATGAAGAAAGAGGCTTTTTCAAAGAGACATATGCAATTGGATACAATTATTTACATTTGACTATTTTCAATTCAAGAGTTTTTCTGATATAATAGTGGTTTGACACTAATTAAATTCTGAAACGACAGTATATGAGGCACAGAGTCTTTGAAACAAAGGACAGTGAAAAGGAGAAGGGGTATTGGCTGATGTGTACTCTTCTATACAGTCACAAACATATACCACAGCACAGTACAGCACCTCACCAAGACATCACATCACATACTCTGAACACACAGGCATTTCTGATATCAGATCAATTCTGTTTCAACAATCAATGCTTTGATACCAAGAACGGCTAGTCGGGTTACAGAGTATAAGTTGTATAGGTGAAGAAAAGAAACCAGGAAAATGATGATCCATGCCAAGAAACCACGCCACATATCCAGAGTGAAGACTGTGTCTGGTAGGACAGAGATAGGGACCTATAGGAGTGTGTTTTATAAGGATAAATGAAATAGTAGGAATCATAGAAATAGAATAGAAGACTATGTGATGTATTATATGTTAGGAATACTGTATGTATCCTGAATACTGTATGTATCCTGAATACTGTACGTATCCTGAATACTGTATGTATCCTGAATACTGTGGGCATTAAGGGGTGATGCTCATAGGGCCAAGGGACAGGGGCTATATTACTATATTAGTACATTGTGTTGCTGATTGTGTATGGCTTTATATGTAATAACACCATTGTCAGGCAGGAGTGTGTGGCTTTATAGGGGTGTTTACCTACAGTATATGTGTGTGTGTGTGTGTGTGTGTGTGTGTGTGTGTGTGTGTGTACACAAATGTACAACCTTCGTGTGTGTGTGTGTGTGTGTGTGTGTTGTTGTGTGTGTGTGTGTGTGTGTGTGTGTGTGTGTGTGTTGTGTTGTGTGGTGTGTGTGTGTGTGTGGTTGTGTGGTGTGTGTGTGTGGTGTGTGGTGTGTGTGTGTGTGTGTGTGTTGTGTGACCTGTAGACTTACTGTTGTTCATGTTCCCAGATCTTAGCACTCAGTGGACTACAACGACTATCACGCGGCTAAACATTTGTGTGTGTTGGCAGCGCTCGATGTGTTGTTTCTCCGATCGGACTAACGGCTACTGAGTGATCGACTGCATCTGGGTGTGGACGAATGTGAATGACGTGATGGCAGGAAGAATCGCTGGTCAAGAACGGGAGCTCAGTGATGTCAGACACAGACCTCAATGGGTACAATCCTGCTCCTGCTCCGACGGTCTACAGTGACGCTACTCACCACACTGAACCGACAGCCCCTTAGAACTCACACACGGACTTAGAACTCCACACAACCACTTACTAACACAGCCTAACACACACACACGCTCAGAACTTTACACACACCTTAGAACTCACGAGCACCTTCGAACACACTCACTAAACTCACGATCACCTTAGAACTCACACACCTTAGAACTCACACAGCACATTAGAGAACTCTACACAACACCTTAGAACTCACGACACCTTGAAACTCACACTTGAACTACACACTTAGAACTCCATCACACCTTAGAACTCCAACACTACCGTTTAGACTCACACACAA
>NC_036858.1:52146955-52167337 GCF_002910315.2 Salvelinus sp. IW2-2015
GCTCTCTGACCTCAAAAACTGGCCCCAGGCTAACATCACACTGCAGGTATCTAACATCTCACTACAGGTACTGTAACACACACTCACAAGCAAAATGTGTGCACACGCTCACGCACACACACACACACACAGCTTATACAGTGCAGGTACTGAATCAGCAATTCAACAAGCATGTGGTTGAGATCCATGGCATGTACAGTATCTTAGACTTTTGGACTGTGTTGTCAAAGGGAATTTGCAAGAAGATTTGAGTTATGTAACAAGGATCTCAAGTTAACTTCAGTCTGTGTAACTAATGTAGGACATGATGTCATATCATATCATCACAATACATGCTATTATATTGTGATATCTGCCCCCAGGTGTCGACAGCGGAGGACAACGGTATCCTGCTGTATAATGGGGACAACGACCACATCGCCGCTAGAGCTGTTCCAGGGCACGTTAGGTCAGCTTACGACCCTGGCAGCCTGCCTGGACATGCTATCTACAGGTAAACACACACATAAGCACACACCACACAGACATACACACACACACCACACAACACACACACACACACACACACATACACCACACAGACACATACACACACACAGACACACACACACATACACACAGACACATACACACAGACACATACACAAATACATAAGTGCAAGTGTAACATTTTAACAGCAACCAAATGTTTAATACATGTTTGTCCTCCCCTCTTTCTTTGTCTGTGTTTCCTCCACTCCCCCCTGTATTTTCTCTGTCTTTCTCCCTCGCTCTGTCTACAGTACTGAGACGATCAACGACGGGTCAGTTCCACACGGTGGAGCTGGTGACCATTGACCAGATGGTGAACCTGTCCCATCGACGGGGGTCTCCCCAACCACCATGGATAGCCTGAGGGGGGTCCGGCCCCTCAACGGGAGGCTCCGCTATACGTGGGGGTAGGGCCCTCTCCAGAACACACCTACTTCCTCCTCCTCTGCTGCAGCACTACAACTACTACACTACTGTCAATGTCACCACCCCCACCGCAACCCAACCCAACCCCAACCCACCACCACAACCAACCCCCAACCACCCCCCCCATCCCAAAACCCCAACCACCGCAAGCGAGCTATATCCCGACCCAATCCTGCAACCTATCCAACTCAATCCTCAATCCACCCAGTCCATCCCCCAATACGACTGTGTTTGTTAGAGCACTCCAGCATAAACACACACACACACACACACCACACACACACACACACACACACACACACACACCACACACACACACACACACGTGTACTCACTGAGGTCCAGTAGAGCTGATGAGACAGGTAGACTGGTGTTGACACGGACTGACACCTGGAGCACACACATCCTCCATCTCCTCACACATCTCCCCTGGAGAGAGAGATACATTACATTTACATAGCAAAGTAAAGCAAAGGATGGAAAAGTGAACCATAATTGGCCCACTCAACTGTGATAGGCTGGTCTAGTGGAATATGTAAATGTGTTACCGGTGTAGTAAGGAGGACAGAGGCAGGTATAGTTGTTGACACCATCTACACAGTTAGCTCCGTTTTCACAGTCGTTATCTTCACAGTCATCCATGTTGGTCTGGCAGGTAGGACCTTCAAAACCAAGGGGACAGGCACAGCTGTATGCCTCCTCCTCCTCCTCGTTTAGTTGGCAGGTGCCCCCATTGGCACAGGGGTTACTGACACAGACGTTCAGAGCAGTCTCACAGTTCCTACCCTGCAGACAAACAGGAAAGAGCAATGGTCACCAACCAACTATGCTCCCAGAGAGCGACAGTATCTGTGATTACACGCATCATGTGAATGTCTGTCATTGGATTTCAAGTTAAGGAATTTTCATGAATTGAGTCAGGTGTGTTAAATCCGAGTTGTAATAAAATCCTGCACATCCTGAAAACAGGCTTTAAAAGTGGAGAGGTCTCGTCACAAACATCAACAGCCACAAAGACGATAAGTAAGCGTTAGAGCGGGGAACAGAAGCATGCCCAGCCTGTAGGTAAAGGGTTAATGTGACATCTCACCTTGAATCCAGGAGGACAGCTGCACCTGTAAATCTCCACCAGATCACTGTGACAGATCCCCTGGTTGACACACGGACTGGACAGGCACGGGTTACACTTGGCCAGGACGCCACTGTCCACCTCACCTACACACACACATTGTATTACTTAACATGATGCTTACCTTTCCAGTTCATTTACTTTTGAAGTATACAGTACAGCTGGATCCACACAAGAATTAGCATGAGACATGGACAGATGAAAACTGAAAAGATGCTAGATCTTTGAGAGAACAGCTAACCGCACCTCTGGTTCCTTATTAAACAAAATGAATGAATCCATCTCACCGTGGCACTCAAACTTCTTGGCAGGGGTGGTGAGCAGCAGCTTGCCCTCCATGCCCGTCGGTCCGGCACAGCGGGCGATGCCAGGCTCCTTGTATCCCGTCTTCACCCAATCAGACAGCCAGCGTAAACGGCAGTCACAGTACAGAGGGTTGGCACCAATTGCCCTGAGGGAGAGGGGTCAGAGGTTAAGGGTCAGGGACAGGTAAGGGTCAGTCAGAGGGTTGGTATCAATCACCTTGAGGAATTAATCAATCAATTAAACATGGCAGAAATAAGGATGAGTCTCAGAGCCTCATGAAGGCTGAGGTTCACTAGATGTAGTGGCACTATCTGACCAGCAGGTGTCTCTCCCGTCCTTCAGATAACACAGAGAACTACATTCTCAACTGTTAAGACACAGTACTTCTAGAAAGAGAAACAATACTTAATTTTCAAATTGGTTAAAATTAGGTTAAGGGTATGCTTCGGTTTAAGGTTAAAGTTAGGGGTTTGGTTACGGTTAGGGTAAGGGTAAGGTAAAGGTCAGTTATAGATGTTAAGGTTAGGGTTAGTTACGGTAAAGGTCAGATGTTGGCTATTCAGGCTGTCAATCGGGCTGGTCAGAAAATGACCCTTAGTCTCTCTCTTCTAGAAAGGACCAACAAGCTATGCCTCTGCTTCTAGAAAGGACCAACAAGCTATGCCTCTGCTTCTAGAAAGGACCAACAAGCTATGCCTCTGCTTCTTGAAAGGTCCAACAAGCTATGCTCTGCTCTTGAAAGGACCAACAAGCTATGCCTTGCTTCTAGAAAGACCAACAAGCTATGCCCTCTGCTTCTAGAAAGGACCACAAGCTATGCCTCTGCTTCTAGAAAGGACCAACAAGCTATGCCTCTGCTTCTAGAAAGGACCAACAAGCTATGCCTCTGCTTCTTGAAAGGTCCAACAAGCTAGTGCCTCTGCTTCTAGAAAAGGACCAACAAGCTATGCCTCTGCTTCTAGAAATGTCCAACAAGCTATGCCTCTGCTTCTTGAAAGGACCACAAGCTATGCCTCTGTTCTAGAAAGGACCAACAAGCTATGCCTCTGCTTCTAGAATGGACCAACAAGCTATGCCTCTGCTTCTAGAAAGGACCAACAAGCTATGCCTCTGCTTCTAGAATGGACACAAGCTATGCCTCTGCTTCTAGAAAGGACAACAAGCTATGCCTCTGCTTCTAGAAAGGTTTGCAGAACACTATCTCTTGATACATTGCTGTTGGATAAGTTATTTGACATACCTGGGGGGCGGGGGCATTTGAAAGTAGAGAAAGGAGAACAAATGTTGTGAATTGTTGGTACAAAGTGTAGACAAAGGGGGAGTTATTGAGTTGCTAAAAGGGAACTTAACACAACTAGTCATGGCTACTTGTGAATCAATGCTGTAGAAAAACATGCACGCAGGCACAGTGACGCACAGTCACACACACTGCCTGATCGATGCTGCTCCATTACCCAGAACCACAGGCTCGTGTTTCCAGTCCAATAGCTGATATCTGACATCTGCTAACATGAAAGGCACTTGACTGTGGATCAATGATAGACAAAGACAAGGAACCCCCACAAGCTTCTCTAGATCTTTCTCTCTTAACCTCCCTGCAAATCTCTCCTCTCTCTACCTTCTCTTATCCTCCCTTGTATACCCCTCCTTCCTCTCTCCTTCTCTCATAGCACTCTCTTCTGTCGTCTTATTCCTCTTCTCCATCCCTCTCTCTCTTCTCCATCCCTCTCTCTCCTTCTCCATCCCTCTCTCTCCTCTCCTCCTCTCCTTCTCCATCCTCTCTCTCCTTCTCCATCCCTCTCTCTCCTTCTCCATCCCTCTCTCCTCCCTTGCCCTCTGTGCTCCTGACATGGATAGACTATTGATTTACAGCTGATGTCTTTGACATGACAGACAACCTGGATCCCACTGGGAGTAAAGATCTGCTTCACCTCCAAAGTTCCGTACAACCACACACACACATGCTGATGGACACGAATGCACCCAAACCTCCCTTCAAAGCCCACAGCACTGTGAAGAATGTAATGAAACCTACAAGGTGTTGTGTTTGCTTTGGTGACGTCACAGTGGAGGGGTGTGTAGCATCACGGCAGCTCGTGTGGCTGACCAGGGAGTTCAGCGGATGTAAAGCCCACCAAACAGCTCTAGTGACGGACTACTGTTAGCCACCATCCCCCTGACACACACACTACAAGCCCAGACCACCCTCTGTGTGTGTGTGTGTGTGTGTGTGTAAGTTTGTGTGTGTAGTGTGTGTGTGTGTGTGTTGTGTGTGTGTGTGTGTGTTGTGTGTGTGTGTGTGTGTGTGTGTGTGGTGTGTGTGTGTGTGTGTGTGTGTGTGTTGTGTGTGTGTGTTGGTGTATGTGTGTGTGTGTGTGTGTGTGTGTGTGTGTGTGTGTGGTGTGTGTGTGTGTGTGTGTGTGTGTGTGTGTGTGTGTGTGTGTGTGTGTGTGTGTGTGTGTGTGTGTGTGTGTGTGTGTGTGTTGTGTGTGTGTGTGTGTGTGTGTGTGTGGTGTGTGATATGTTTTATTGATACTGTGTTGCATTAGAAGTTGGTGTTTGATGAATATTTGTGTGTGTACTTCTTCGTGTGTGTGAAAGGTGTATGCGTGTGTGTCTGTTTGAGTGTATTGGGCATGCTCCTGTGCGTGTGGGTGTGCGCACGTGCGCTCATGTGTGTGCGTGTGTGTACTCACAGGTGAGACAGAGAGGCCACGTCACTGAAGATGCCGTCAGGAAGCTCGGAGATCTCGTTGCCATGGAGAGACCTTAGAGACGACAGACAGAGTGGGAGGTGATTAGGATTCAACAATGATCAACTAGAGCTGCTCACACCGTTCTGTTCAAACAGCCTAAATGTCAGATCACATTTTGATAAAGTCGACTGTGTCGAGATTTGTTCAGAAGTTTCTGTAGTCAGACAATGCAGGGTCATTATGTTCGAGTTACAGTTGCAGAGGCCCTGAGGTCTACAGGGAAAGAGGAGTGCATGGAGAGCTCCCGTGTGAATCAGTTAGCTACACTTCTCTCTCTAATGACTGCAGCTTTACCGTCTGTTTCTCTGCAGCAGGTCTGGGCAGGGGAAAGTTTGGCTCTATGTCTGCTATGTGGGGCTCAGGGCTGGCTGGCAGAGACAGACATAGGGCTGCAGTGGAATCCAGAGTGGCTGGTGTTGGGTTACTGAACTGAGTACTGAGCAGAGTGCCTAGGCTGTGATTACCAGACAGGGTGGTAGGGTTCTGACAGTTAAAGGGGGGCAATGAGGGTAGATGAGGGGGGTCTGTGAGTGAGCGAAGGGGGAGTTAGGACTTCTGAACAGTTCTTAGTGACTGTTGTAGCCGGCTACCACCCGGTACTCAACCTGCACCTGAGAGACTGCTGCCCTATGTACATAGAGTCATTGAACACTGGTCACTTTAATAATGTTTACATACTGTTTTACCCACTTTATATGTACACTGAGTGCACAAACATTAAGAATAGCTTCCTAATATTGAGTTGAAGTGGAATTAACAAGTTACATAAATAAGGGATCATAGGTTTCACCTGGATTCACCTGGTCAGTCTGTGTCATGGAAAGAGCAGGTGTTCATAATGTTTTGTACACTCAGGATATATAATGTATTCTAGTCATGGCTCATCCTATATAACTTCTATTTTTGATTTTTTTCAGAATTATGTGTGTATTTGTATTTATTTTTATTGTTAGGTATCACTGTTAGAAACAGTGCAGTAATAGCATTTCGCTGCACCTGCRATAACATCTGCAAATCTGTACTCGCCCAATAAACTTTGATTTGATTTTGATTTGCTGCCTGGAGTGGGGGTGGGGGTGAGGGGGAGAAGGGGTCTGTCAGAGTCCCAGTGCCAGGGCTGCTTCCTTCCTCGTCTTTCAATGAGGGGATTGGGTGACGAGCCACTGGGCTAACCGATAGATATCAAATCAAATTTTATTTGTCACTTACGCCGAATACAACAGGTGTAGACCTTACAGTGAAATGCAAGGCTTAATGGCAGTAAACACAGGGCTTTAATGGCAGTAAAATAATATGGCTGTACAATTTTGTCAGGACATTAGCAACAGTCTCAGTCTCTTCCGATGAAGCCCAGATATCTACTTCTAATACCCTTGGCTACTGACCAAACTATTACTAGACCTTCCTGTTCAGTACAGATGTGCTATCTTCATTTGATCACTCTTGTTGAAGCACATTTTCCTGCGCGGCATAAAATGCAAATTGTTAGGTATTCAAGTTTTTAAAAGACTTCTAATGTTTGTAATTTCCACTTTAAAGTGGCAGACTTGATTTATCCCAAAAATGTATCAACCCCTACAAAAGTGTCCATTAATTATAATCCACAWAATAATTCACATTTCCTGTTTCTATAGGATTATTTTCCTGTTGTGAGAAACATGGTCAAATTAAGATAGAACATGTACTGTACTAACCCYTAGCTAGCTCTGTACACTCCTTTAATGTATCCACTCTAACCCTCATATGCTATAGCCCCGGCTGACTGAACACTTATACCCGTTACCAAGGCAGGGGGTTATGGGTGAGGGTATGGGTATGGGCAGGAGAAAGATTTGCAGTGGGCAGTTGGCCAGTAGCACTGTCTCAGAGAGATAGAGAGAGATGAGAGGGGAGGAGAGGAGCCAGGGAGTCTCTGTTACAGAAACATGATCTTTACTAACACACCGGCACACTGCTCTCCTGGCCTCCCTTTTTCATGTCTCTTCCTTTACCTCAGTTCTGAAATCTCTCTTTCTCTTTCTTTTTCTCTCAATTTCTCTTTCTCACCCCACACTTCTTGGCCACACCCTGGCGCTGTCTTGACACACTCCCTTTACACCTAATACCCAACACGCACGCACGCACGCACGCACGCACCTAATACCCAGCAGGCCAATTAGCAGCTTATTAATCCTTATCCAAAACCACAATAAACATCATACACAGGCACAGACACACACGCATATAACACACACACATACACACACACACACACACACACACACACACACACACACACACACACACACACACACACACACACACACACACACACACACACACACACACACACACACACACACACACACACACACACACACACCACACACACACACCACACCACACACACACACACACACACACACACCCAAACCACATCCATGCCAGACCCAGACCCTTAGCCTGTTTGAAGCTGTGTGCACTAATGATTCCTAAATGTCTTTACTAGTCTGTAAGCTGAAGGGTGTGTGTGTGTGGTGTGTGTGTGTGTGTGTGTGTGTGTGTGTGGTTGTGTGTTGTGTGTGTGTGTGTTGTGTGTGTGTGTGTGTGTGGGTGTGTGTGTGTGTGTGTGTGGTGTGTGTGTGTGTTGTGGTGTGTGTGTGTGTGTGTGTGGTGTTGTGTGTGTGTGTGTGTGTGGTGTATAATGAAACGTTTGGCACCTCAGTGTGCTTTCTGTGAAGGGGACACTAAACCTGCAACTTTGAACTCTGAACCCCTTTTAGAGTCTTACAGTTAAAACTATTTAACGTCTCGCCTGAGACACTTTCTGTCTCAGCCCTCTATCCCTCCTCCCTTTCAGAAAAGAAAGAGCCAGGTACCAATTGACATTTTATAGGGGATTGATTGATCAGACCAGCAGTAAAGACATCAAAGTTTTCTGTTTCATTTCTGACTCCTGTTCAACTGAGACAATAGGGTGGTCCTAGACAGAGAGGAGGAGTGTGTGTGTTCATGTGTGTGTGAGGGGGTGTCTGCATACTAACATAGGTATAAGTTACAAATGAAGCAGACTTATATGGCGCGTGAGTGAAATGTACCAGGAGTCACGGTCATATAGCTTCATTAGATCAAAGCCAGCGGCTGGGAGCTGAAATACAGTATGAACTAATGATCATTCAGCTGCACTGGGATTCTGCTGGTAAAAACAGACCAAAGACTTTGTGTTTCCTAATGATCATGGAGCTGACTCTTATTTTGCAGTAAAAAGCAGCTTTGTGTAGTTCTTTGTTGTGAGCAGTGAAAGACTGCCTGGAAAACACTTGGAAGTCTGACAAGTCTGCTGCTGAACTGCATTTGCATGATAATAACCTTGACGTGAGCTGAGAAACTTGTGTTAGCTCCCTGATAAGTAACCTTGATGTGAGGCTTGAAGACTTTGTTAGCTCCCTGATATGTAACCTTGATGTGAGGGCTTGAAGACTTGTGTTAGCTCCCTGATATGTAACCTTGACTTGAGGCTTGAAGACTTGTGTTAGCTCCCTGATATGTAACCTTGACGTGAGGCTTGAAGACTTGTGTTAGCTCCCTGATAAGTAACCTTGAGTGAGGTTGAAGACTTGTGTTAGCTCCCTGATAAGTAACCTTGATGTGAGGCTTGAAGACTTGTGTTAGCTCCCTGATATGTAACCTTGACTTGAGCTTGAAGACTTGTGTTAGCTCCCTGATATGTAACCTTGACTTGAGGCTTGAAGACTTGTGTTAGCTCCCTGATATGTAACCTTGACGTGAGGCTTGAAGACTTGTGTTAGCTCCTGATATGTAACCTTGACGTGAGGCTTGAAGACTTGTGTTAGCTCCCTGATATTGTAACCTTGACGTGAGGCTTGAAGACTTGTGTTAGCTCCCTGATATGTAACCTTGACGTGAGGCTTGAAGACGTTGTGTTAGCTGCCCTGATATGTAACCTTGACGTTGAGGCTTGAAGACTTGTGTTAGCTCCCTGATATTAACCTTACTTGGGCTTGAAGACTTGTGTTAGCTCCCTGATATGTAACCTTGACGTGAGGCTTGAAGACTTGAGTTAGCTCCCTGAGCTAAAGGCTTTAGCTAAAAGGGCTAACAGGGCTAAGTCTTGTGTTGTAAATAAGATTCAAGCTCACACACTCCATTGCATACAGCCCATAATACGAACCTCTCCATCTGTCTCTGGCTGACACTCTCTCTCTCTCTCTCTCTCTCTCTCTCTCTCCAGTGAGCCGTTGTACACAACAGATGGCTTTTTAGTTTCCCCAAATTGATAGAGAGGAACAGTGACAACTTGGCCTAGGCTTCACTGTTTCCCATCTCTCCCTTTCTCTCTCTCACCCCACATCTCTCTCTCTCTCTTACCCCACATCTCTCTCTCTCTCTTACCCCACATCTCTCTCCCCATCCCTCACTTCTCTCCCTCTATCCATCGAGCCAGACATATTTTGGCTAGGTCTCTCCATTGTCTCTCTCTCCCATAACGTTGCTGTTTCAATTACAGTTGGAGTAAAGGAGTGACTGTATCGTTGGAGTAAAGGAGTGACTGTATCGTTGGAGTAAAGGAGTGACTCTATCGTTGGAGTAAAGGAGTGACTGTATCGTTGGAGTAAAGGAGTGACTGTATCGTTGGAGTAAAGGAGTGACTGTATCATTGGAGTAAAGGAGTGACTGTATCGTTGGCAGCAGAGCAGACTTGCATCATCACTCAGTCCATTCTATGTACAGTCACTTAGGCAAAATGTTTGCAGACGCGCTGATCCAAAGTTTACTACCATCAGTGAAACATCATGTATTAGTAATATATCATTTTGACAGAGGAAATGGATGATACATTCGTGCTTTTTATTTTACAAACAAGTTCAACGTTTTTTGCAGCCTGATCACCAAAACTTCCTCAACCGTCTTTCACTATCGTGTAGAAAGTACAGGACAAGACTTGAATATGGATGTTCGTAGGATAAGTTTCCTGTAGTGCCTTGACCAGGGTTTACCATGCAGCAGGGGATTTTTGGCCCCACTCCCCACCTACCAGCCTTCTTTCAGATCCTTTCAGGTTCGGGCGGGCTGTCGCTGGCGGGCCAATACGGGAATTGTCACGCTCCTCCAAGTTTCTATTGATTCAGGGTCTGGGAGGGACTGGCTAGGGGACCACTCCCAGGGAACTGAGATGTTTTTCGGAGGCCACTCCTTAGTTTGCCCTGGCGTGTGTTCGGGTCCGTTGTTATGGCTGGGAAGACCCAAGGCCACGACCATCTGTCAATGCTCTTACTGGGGAAGGGAGGTTGTTGGGCCAAAGATCTCTGCTCTGGGCCCATCCATCCTCCCCTCAATACGTTGCAAAGTCGTCCTGTCCCCCTTTTGCAGAAATAGCAGAGCCCCCCAAAAGATGGATGTTTCCACCCTCCCATGCTTTCTTTCCACGGTTTGGGATGGGTTTTCTTGGGGGTGTACTTCTCCTTTCTTTCTCTTCCAAAACACAAGCGGTGAGTTTAGCCAAAAAGTTTATTTTGTTTCTCATTCAGACCACATGGCTTCTTCCCATTTTCCTCCTTCTGGATCATCCAGATGGGGTCATTGCAAATTCAGACGGGGACCTGAATGCCTGCTGGGGCTTTGAGGCGGGGGCTTGGTGCGGCTGCAGGATTTATCCATTGACGGGCGAGTGTTGTTACTAATGTTTTCTTTTGAGACTTGTGGTTCCCGCTCTCCTTTCCAGGTCATTGACCAGGTCCTGGCAGTGTAATTCTGGGCTGGATCCCTCACCTTCCTCAGTCATTGATGCCTCACCGAGGTTGATATCCTTGCCATGGAGCCCAGGGACGAGGGTGATGACCGTCTCTTGAATTCTTCCATTTTGCTAATATTGCGGCCAACAGTTGTGCTTTCGTGTCACCAGAGCGGCTACTTGAGCCTTATTTCCTGTAGGCCCATCCCCAGCCTTTGGCAGGTTCTACAATTTATCCTGATGTCTACCACAAGGCTTCTCTGGTCTTGGCCCGCATTGTGGAGAGGTTGGGAGGTTCTGTTTGTGATTTGAGCGTGTGGGACGGGTCTTTTATTACAGTACGAGTTCAGACAGGTGCAGTAAATACAGGTAATGAGTGGAGAACAGGAGGGGCTTTCTTAAAGAAAAAAACTAACAGGTTCTGTGAGAGCCGGTTCTTACTGGTTTGGTAGAGGTGATCAAAAATATTATGTTATTGGCAATTTAAAATGCAAAATTATACTTAAAATCATAACAAATGTGATTTTTTCTGGGTTTTTGTTTAGATTCGGTTCTCTTCACAGATTGAAGTGTACCCTTATTTTGATTTAAAATTACAGACCTCTACATGGTTTTTGTTAAGTAGGGCAAAACCTGCAAGTCGGCAGCAGTGGTATCAAATACGTTCTCCCACTTATATAATATATATATATTATATTTATATATTATATTGATAGTTTTGGCCAGGGACTTAATGTGCCTTTAGTCAACAAAATGTCTAATTGGACGTAGGTTGCATTATGGAAGGAGGAAAATAAATAAAACATGATTTATACGGTGTGATTATGTATATTAATATTATATACATGTATTATTTTTATTATTAAGTTATTTTTCCAGTTTCATTTGAGAAGTATTGATGGCGGCGGGGTTATGTGTGGCAGGGATGCTTCCTCTAGAACAAGTCATCAACTAAAACGTTATCCTCTCCTACATGTAAGTTTTCAACCCACTGAGGGGGGCTTGGGTTGGTTATACATTATATGTTATACCGGGAGTATTACAGGTTAATATTAATATTTAATACGAAACTGATGTTCCTTTGGTAAACCAATATAGTTTATATATAGTGTATTGTCGGGACACCCCTTTCCAATGGTGGGATTCGGGCTATTTCCAAAGCGCAACACCTGTTGCTGACGGTGTACAAATTCGAGTACACCGGGGCCAATTGGCAATCTCCATAGGGGACATTGGCGTAGGGAATGGGCCATACTGGAGGCTTTCAGTGAGTTTCAAGTGGCACCTCATGGATGGGCCACCTTTCCAGCCAAATCTCCACGTTGTCCTTACAAAAAGGAACTGGAAGCGGTTTTTGGATATTCAAGGGGTTTTTTACATTAGTATCTTTAGCCATTAACATGTAAAATAGAATGGAATTAAATCCCTGATGTTGAAACTAACCCTTTTTTCTCTTACTTCCAAACATGTTCCAGGATGTATGCTTTTAACATTCTTCGAAATAGGGTGTGGGCTATTGATTCCGGGAAATTCAGCACAGACCAACTACCTGAAATTTTATTCGGGATTCCATTTTATAATCCTCCACGATTTTTGGATTTAGGTGGAAAGGATTGGGAGCGGCAAAAGTACACAGCTCCAAAACAATTTGTTGGTCCGGGCACACAGACTTGTAACTGAGGAACCTCATTCTGAAAAGCCTTAAAGCTTTTTCTAGATGCAGTAAGTTTTTTTTTGAAAAGGTCCAAAGGTTATATTGAGCCCCCTTTGGAATTTACTGGGACACCCCAACTTCCTTCCCACCAGGGTTCTCCTTTTTCATTCCTTTCTTCTGTTTCAGAGTGTGTAAGCTTCTGAAGTATTGATAGAAAAATCCCCTGGCCTGTGTGATTCCTGACCCCGCTTCCTACACCTTGAGCCCGCAAGACCCATCTTTGCTTCCCTTAAACATGGTTGTTTAACCTTTACGGCTTGGACGTTAAAGGATCCCCCCAAAGTTAGGGGAAATCTGGCTTTTTATTTGCCTCTCCTGGAAAGGGTGGAAGATCCGCTTCGGCTACGTGACAACTATGGACCATATTCAAAATCTTATGTCTGGTACTTGTCAAAGGCTCTGTGGAGTGTCCTAAGTTCTTGTAGCAAGTGAAGGGCCTACCTCCAAGAAACACTATTCAGATGGGAATGCAATCAGGCTTTAGGGTCTGGCCACGCCACTGATCAAGGCCAACAGTGGAAGGTTTTTAAATTTGAATTTCCCACTGTGCTCTTTGGACAAGAAGTTACTTTGTGTGTTCTGTCTTTATTATTGTCGGAAGGAATTTGGACACCGTGGGACATGCTGTGTTGTGCAAAGAAAATTAAAAATGGTTGTGGGATTTACTGGTCATGGGTTTCTAAGACTTGGTTTATAAATTATCTATCAATTGTACACAATTGTGTAATGGTTGGATTGGTTGAAATCTGGGTCCATGGTGTTAGGTGTTTCCGCAAAGGGTCTTCTATTTTTGCCCACTGTGTTATATCACACATTGGGTTCATATCGAACGCGGATGTTATTACTTTATGCAAGAATTTGCTACTGTCTTTTATTCAGTGGTAGTTATTTAATCTTTATCCTTTTTGAAAATGCCCCAAAGAGGGCATTAACATTCATACCAACAGAATTCTGTATTGAATTTGAAGCTGGTTCTGCAATGTGGTAAAAACAAATCATGGTATTTTCTCAATGGCCAGGCATGTTATAATCATTTTGTCATTGCTAAATTGGACTGGTAAACTATCAGAGCAGTCAAAGTGACAATTGTGGGGTGGGTTGATGACAGCTTTGAGCTTCCTGGTTTTCCCATGTGGGGAAACTTTGAACTTTAAGGGCAGCTCAAGCTAGAATAGTTTTTTTATTACAGGCAAAAGGGTTGTTTTTTCTCTGGAGGGGCCAGGAAGGGGGCTGGCTACTAGTACATTATGGCGGGTTTTAGATGTTTGTGATGTATATATATTTATATATTACATATTATATATATGAGGGCCTTAACACCACCCTGAGAGGCACTTCGATTCCAAGTGATAATCATGCGTTCCCTCAGGGTCATTCCATTCAAAACGTTTCTAATGTGCATTCATTGTGATCTCTCTGCGCTGTTACCTGGCGATGCTAGTACCTATAAAGTTTGGTGGGAGGAGGGATAATGGTCTGGGGGGACTGTTTTTCTTGGGTTCGGGCTTTAGGGCCCCCTTGGTTTCCGTTGGAAGGGAGAAGTGGCTTACACTACGCATAACAGATCTGACATTCTAGGATTGATTTCTGTGTTTCCACTTTTGTGGGCTACAAGGTTGGGAAGGCCCTTCCTTGTTGCACAAAGCGACGGTCCATACCAGAAATGTTTGTTGAGTTTGGTGTTGAAAATAAACTTTCGACTGGCCTGCACGAGCCCTGGACCCATCGGGGGACACTTTTGGATGAATTGGAACGCCGATTACGAGCCAGGCCTAAATCGCCCCCAATCGTTACCCGACCTTCAACTAATTGCTTTCTTGTGGGGTGATGGGAAGCAGTCCTCGCAACAATGTTTTCCCAAATCGGTGGAGCCTTCCAGAAGAGTGGGGGAAGCTGTTATGCAGCAAAGGCAGGTACCACTTCCCCATCTATTCCATTTTGATTTATTGGATCGAGATGTTCGGAAGGCAGGTGGTTCCACGATACTTTGGTGGCCATGTGTTGTATATTGGCCCAAGTGGAACTAATTTGAAACATTATTATTTTTTTGATAGTTTTTTTTAAAATGATTTTATTATTTATACAAATAATAATATATATTTATATATATATAATTATATATATATTAAATATTTATATATATATGATATTATATTTAAGTTTTGTATGTTTAATCTCCGGACAGTGGAGGGGTCTGGGTCGCTGCGTTTGTGTTAGCTCCGTAAACCCATTCCAACCCACTGTGGGTGGTGTCCCAGTACTATGTGGTCGCATCCTATAGTGTAGTCACTATATCATTTGTTGTTTTGAGTATTGTGATTTAAATTAGGTCTTTAGGGCTGGTTTTCTGACCTTCTGAGATGAGATTGAGGACCTTTTTGAAGTTAATTTTCATTATTTGTCCTGGCCAGGTGTGGCCTACTTCTTGCTTTGGGTTTTTAAGGCCCCCAAAGGAGGAATAGTTTTAGCTCTTCTCGGGGTCATACAGCGGGGGAAAAAATGAAAAGTTAACTTGCCATCCCAGTGTTTAAATTGAGATAATGAATCAGGGATTATTTGGGCCAATTAGGGCATTCATTTGTATATTAGGAGAGCCAATATATACAACTATCATATAATTGTTCCAATGAATAATGGCAACCCATGTTGGGCCTTTACTTACTGGAGGAAGCCTACGGGTTTCTGGTTGTACTGATGAATCCACCGGGGGGCGCACTGGTCTTGACCACCGGGGGAAACAGAGCTTGGGGGCAGTTCATAGAGCTGCTGTGATTTTGACTCTACTCTGGTTCTGATTTTCTCGGTTTCAGAGTTGCCACATTTGGGGACACATTTTTCAATTTCATATATAAATGTCCTTGTTGTATGCCTTAACTTTGCAAAAGTAAAAATTACATTTTGTAAAAAGACAGGACAGGGAAAAAGAGGGCAACAGAATAAAAGTACTGTGTGCTTAAATTTCAGGGTTTAGGGCCCGTATGACATGAAGTTGTTTGATCTTCGCCCGTTTTTTCTTTGGTTTTAACAGTGATGGCCATTACTTCTTCCACCCACTCGGGCCTTTTGTCAGGCTTCTGGGAGCATCCCAAACTCTATCGCTTATAGGATCAACATCTTCTTTGTTTTCGTTTATTTTTTAAAACAATAGATGTTTGCCTATAGCCGTTACAATTAATGGGTTTGTCATTGTAGGCTGCTAAGCCAATAGTATTAAGGCGGTTAGTTTATTTGGAAAACAGATCGCCTGGGATGGTGCTGGATGTCTTTAATTAGGTGTGTTTGAGTGAAGGGCGTTAACAAACACTAAACCTTTTTCTTGTTTGGTGTCTTTTTGATGTGGGTGGGGTGTAATAGTTCCAGTGCCTCAATTCTGTCGGCTCGTCTGGTTGAAGGGTGCTGGTCTGGGTTCTTACAGGTTTCATTTTTCATTATTGCCATTTTCCATCTGATTCCTACCGGTTTCCCAGGGATCTCGTGGGGGTGGACTGGTTTGGCTTTGCCAGCGGGTGTTTGCAGGTTACTTTGTTGTGAATCTGGTTTGTGTGTAGGTTGTGCATTCTAGTGGCCCTAGCGTAAAGTTTATTGTTCGTCTCAGCATTATCACGCTTCTTTACTCGGCGCAGGTCACTTCTACATATTTGCTCGAAACATCTGCTCCTCTCCTCATACCAGAAGCAGCACACACACACACACAACACACACGACCACGCGGTAGGTCATGCACGACACACAGCACACACACACAGCAGCACACACCCACAAGCACCACACACATCTTACATAGACGTACGATGTTCACGAATCACACACCACGAACCCCCCCCCACCCCCACACCGCAAAGCCACAGGGCATGCACACACAAGAAAAGATGGCCGATAGGAGAAGGTGCCTCAGCCAGTAGTCGAATAGATGAGCGCTAAGTCCACAAAGCCTGTATACTGTGGTGATGCAGCGCCAGAGTGTGTATATCGGACTTTCCTGGTAGTCTCTCTCATAGCACAATCACTGTGTATTATACCCTGTCCATCTCCAATCCTCAGTGTGTAAGAACATATCCTGTGTCATAACCAAGAGAGTTGTTGTATTGTGTGTGTTTCCGGTGCTGCTTATCAGTGTCGGACCGTTTGGATGTATCCCAGTGCTTACAATAGTGGTGGTGAGACTGACTGATGTTGGAGAATGAAAGAGGTTGGGTTAGAGATAGTCTGTATCTTGTGTACTCATGGTCTCTTGAAGAGTATCGAACACACTGAATTATAATTTACCACTGGCATAATACCCCCGTGGGGTTACATATAAAGGCTGGGTCAGGGAAGCACACCACTCACACTAACTGAGTTATTTGAAGTAGCCACAGTTCCTTTAGCGCACCACGTCTGCCTGGTGTCCCGAATCTAGATAACCTGTGGCTCATGACGACAGCGAACATTCCAGTATCTCTACATTGACTGTGTGACATTTTGTGCTGCTAGTGCCTGAGTCTCAGGCCTTTCTAAAGGCCACAGGAAGAGAAAGTAGAGAAGCGCCGAGACCACTATACCGCTAAACAACCCCTGGTGAGATAGATTAACTGCACTTTAGTTCCTACTCTTCCTCCACCCACACCCCTCTCGTTCCCCTTACCTATTCCGATCCTCTCTCGTGACCTCCACGCGCAGCACACCCTTCACCTATTACTACCTCACCTCCTCCTCCCTTCACACCGCCCTCCTCCTATCTCCTCCACCCTCCCCTGGGTCTCCATCCTCACCACGCTCTGTCTACAACTATTCTCTGCCACCCTGCGCCCGGCCCTACCCACCTCCTTTAGTGGCTTACCTATTCTCTCACGCGTCCCACTTGCTCCACTCACACCTCCTGCTCTATGCCTTATCTCCTCCCCCTCCCCTCCTCTCCCGCCACACACCCCCCCCTCTTACCTATTCTCTCCACCTCCCACTCTAGGTCCATCCCGCGAATCACCCTCTCCTCTTACCTATTCGGTCCTGCCACTGCTCCCGGCCGTCCACCCTACACTCCCCTCTTTTTACCTGATTCTCCTCCACCCTTCCCACTTCCTCCACTCCACACCCCTTCTCTATCCTATCTCCTCCACCCTCCCCTGCCTCCACCCACGCCTCTTTACCTATCTCCTTCCACCGCTCCCCTGGCCTCCACCCCGACACCCCTGTTACCTATTCCTCCACCCTCCCCTGCCTCCACCCACACCCTTATCGTCCCTTTCTTACCTATCCCCTCGTCCACGCCTCCCCACTCCTCCACCCCCACACCCCTCTCTACCTATCTCCCCACCCTCCCCGCCCCACCCACACCCATTCTCTGATCAATCGTCCTCCGTACCTCTCTGGCTCGTACCCACACCCCTCTCTACCTATCTCCTCCACCTCCCCTGCCTCCACCCACACCCTCTTCTACCTAGGCTCTTCTGCCACCCTTCTCCTGCCGTCCCATCTCACACCCTATCTCCTCCCCTATCTCCTCCTCCCCCACCCCTCCTCACCCACCACCCCTCTGCTACCATATGCTCCATCACATCCTCCCCTTGCCTCCACCCCACACTCCCTTCTCTCCCTATCCCTCTACCCCACCCTGCCTCACTCCTTCTCCAAACCCAACCCCGTCTCACCTATTCTCCTCCCAACCCTCCTTTGCCTCCCCACCCACACACCCTATCTCTACTAGTCCTCTCCTTTCCACTCCTCCCACTCGCGTCCCCGCACGACCGGCCTCTCATAACACTATTCTCCTCGCACACCGCTCATGCCTGCACCCACACCCCTCTCTCACCTATCATCTCACCAGCTGCCCCTTTCGCTCCACCACTCCCTTCTCTGACCCTATCTGCAACTCCTCTGCTACACCCCGTGCCCTCCACCTCACCGCCTCCCCTCACCTGATCTCCTTCCACCCTCCCACTCCTTTCCACCCACTACCATCCCCTCTGCATACCTAAGTCTCCGTCCACCCTCCCATGTCCTCCACCCAACCCCCCTCTCGACCTTATCCTCCACTGACTCTTCCCCTGCCTACCTCCCAACACTCATGCCTCTCGTTTTTGTTTCCTACCTATTCTGCCCTCCACCCTCCCCTGCCATCCGATAAATCTCCACACCTCTTCTCTACTTGGTCTGCCTCCACCTCTCCCGATGCCTTTCCTATCCCTCACCCTCTTTTACTACCCCTATTTCTTCTCTCCACCTCTCCTGCCTCCACCTCACACCTCCTTTCTCCTCACTTAGTCTTTTCCCTCTCTCTAGCTGTAAAAGAAGGAAAACAGAGTCCCTCAACATACCATTGGACACACTTCCCACCCCCCACATAATCTCTACTGCAACATTGAGTCTTCTGCTATTGTTCTTGCTCGTCCTCTGAGCTAATGTGAGGCCCTCAGGAGTGGAGGTGATTGGGTGGGTAATGACAGTGTCTGCTGATGAGTGCTTGCGATTGGATACAGGTTTTAGAGGGCATCAGGTTACTCAGAATAACGGTGTGAATAAGCGGTCTTAGTTATTATGACGTAAACGAGGCATCGTTGGTGTGTTTTGGACAAAATTTCGTGTGTTTGTGGTTGTGCTTTTGTTGTCAGCTTGACCGGAGGTGTTAGCGAAGTTAGTTTTTTCATTGATGACAGTGTGTTTGGAGCAGCAACAGATCTTTTCATCGAGTTGTTTTCCTCGGATAAGCATGGAGAACATTGGTTCCCACTCCTGCATTATAACGCTACTGAAAAGTCTAACGGCTGTGTGTGTTTCGTGATGGTTGTGTGGTACTGTTTGTTGTAAATGGGTTCCCATTGTTGTGTGTGTGTGTGGTTCGTGTTTGTGTGTTGTGTTCGTGCCACTGTTGTGTGGTTTGTGTTGTTATGTCTGTGGCCGTGTGTGTGTGGTGTGTGTGTGTTGTCCCGAGTGTGTGTGTGTGTGTGTGTGTGTGTGTGTGTGTGTGTGTGTGTGTGTGTGTGTGTGTGGTGTGTGTGTGTGGCTGTGTGTGTACCCCGTGGAGATGGAGACAGTACCGTATCAGGAGCTCTTGATCACCTGTCTCTTGCTACTTTCCCTGGCGGCCAACACAGTCCTTGGCCCATAGAGAGAGTGACATCAGGTTAGGCCTGGTGGCCGCTGGGAGCAGACAGGCATGTCTGAGAGAACAACTACAACCTGTCTCTTCTCGTTTCGGCCTTGCTCTCTCTTTCTGTCTGTCTCTATCTTTCGTCTGTCTCCATCTTTTCTGCTTCTATCTCTCTCTTTCTGTCTATCTCTCTCTTTCTGTTCTGTCCTCTCTCTTTCTGCCTGTCTCTGCTCTTCTGCCTGTCTCTATCTTTCTGCCTGTCTCTATTTTCTGCATGTCTCACTTTCTGCTGCTCTATCTTTCTGCCTGTCTCTATCTTTCTGCCTGTCTCTCCTCTTTCGGCGCTGTCTCTCTCTTTCTGCCTGTCTTCTATCGTTTGTCTGTCTTCTAGTTTCTTTTTTGGCCTTGTCTTCTTATTTTTTCGTTTGTTGTTTATTTTCTAATGGAATTCTTTATTATTTTTGTTCATAACCATGTTTGCATTTACTTAAATTTGTTTTTCCCTCCTAGAATCGCTATGCGTTTTCATGTCTTCTCTTATCTTTTCTCGCCTGTTCTATTTCATTCTGCATGTCAATCCTACTTTCTTTCTGCCTGTCTCTATCTTTGCGTGTGCGCTAGGGTCTCTACTCTTTCTGCCGTGTACTCGTTATCTTCTGTCCATGTCTCTATCTTCCTGTCGTCTTCTTTCTTTATGCCTTCTCTACATATCTTCTGCCTTAT
>NC_036858.1:52167362-52168860 GCF_002910315.2 Salvelinus sp. IW2-2015
AGAGGTGTTAGGCTGGACTGGCTGGCTGGCTGGGCTGGACTGGGTTGGCTGGACGGGTTGGGCTGGGGCTGGACTGGGCTGGGCTGGGCTGGCTGGCTGGCTGGGTTGGGCTGGGCTGGGCTGGACTGAGGTTGGCGGGCTGGACGGGTTGGCTGGCGGGACTGGGGTGGGCGGGACTGTGTTGGGCTGGGCTGAGCTGGGCTGGGTTGGGCGACTGACTGGAACTGGTGGTCTGGCTGGGCTGGACTGGTTGCTGTGCGGACTGGTTGGCTGGCTGGCGGGCTGGCTGGACTGGTTGGGCTGGGCTGACTGGGATTGGCTGCTGTCTCTATCTTTCTGCCTGTCTCTATCTTTCTGCCTGTCTCTATCTTTCTGTCTTGACTACAATGCTACAATCTGCCCATGTCCATAAAGTTAAACCTGATTTCATCACAAACATTTTATAATTGAAATGTTTTATGTTCTGCAAAGGAACTCACAGCTCGGTGACGTTTCTGGGGATGCCTTTGGGCAGCGCACGGAGGTGTTTGTTACTGCAGCGTACTACGGTCTCCAGACAAGTACACTCACTGGGACACTGAGGCCTGGGCACACAGCTCGTCTCCTCCACACCTGGAGAGAAAGAGAGAGAGAGAGAGAGAGAGATAGATAGATAGATAGATAGATAGAGAGGGGGGAGAAGGCGACAGTGAGGGAGGGGATTTTGATTATTCAAATGTTTGAGTCACACACTTAAACACAGAGACACACAATTATCGCTAACAATTTAGCAAAGTCTAAGAACAAACCAGATCGGGCGAGGAACACAGCTAGAGAGATAGGGGGTGGGAAAGGGGGGGGAGAGAAGGAGGGAGATAGAGAAAGAGATAAGGAGAGACATATACCATATACCAAAGATAAAGAGAGGGACAGCAGTGTGAGGAAGAGCGATATGCGGTGGAAGGGGAGGTAGAGAGGGGGAGAGGGAGTGAGAGACAGATACCTGTCACCAAATGAGACAAGAAAAGGTCAACCAGTGAAGATCAAACACCATTGTAAATACAACCCATATTTATGCTTATTTATTTTCCCTTTTGTACATTAACCATTTGTACATTGTTACAACACTGTATATATACATAATATGACATTTGTAATGTCTCTATTCTTTTGAAACTTCTGTGAGTGTAATGTCTACTGTTAATTTTTATTGTTTATTTCACTTTTGTATATTATCTACCTCACTTGCTTTGGCATTGTTAACATATGTTTCCCATGCCAATAAAGCCCCTTGAATTGAATTGAGAACAGAGGAAAGCTGGTGAGACAAAGACAGAGCATTCATTCATTCTCAGCAGCAAGAAGATTCACTGGTCAATACAGCCAGCAGCTCAATACCACCACTCAGCCAGCATCGATCACAGGCCTAGGTACTGCTGAGTGTGTGTGTGTTTGTGTGTGTTTGTCAGGTGCATCGATCAGAAGCCTAGGTACTGCTGAGTGTGTGTGTGTTTGTGTG
>NC_036858.1:52168885-52177116 GCF_002910315.2 Salvelinus sp. IW2-2015
CTCTCTATCGTATCTTCTCCCCCCACCTCTCTCTATCCCCTCCCCTCACCCCTCTCTATCTATCTCCCTCCCCCCACCCCTCTCTATCCCTCCCCCCCACCTCTCATCCTCCCCCTCACCCCTCTCATCTATCACCCTTCCCTCCCTCCCCACCCCTCTCTATCTATCACCCCCTTCCCCCCTCCCTCCCCCATCCCCTCCCCCCACCCTCTCTTCTATCTCCCCCCCCCTCTCTATCTATCTCCCCCCCACCCCTCCTCTATCTTGCCCCCCGCACCCTCGCTATCAATCGTCACACCCACCCTATTCCGTATCTTATGCTATTTCACTTCTCCCCACCCCTCTCATGCTCCGCGCGCCACCCCTCATGCTTAAATCTTCCTAGCCCCCCTCATCGCGCGCTGCGTACGTCCCTTCATCTCGCTCGCGGCACCTCGAGCGTATTCACCGTCGACGTCGCTCTCACCACTCTCTAATTCCCTCTCATCTCCCACCCCTCTCATGATATATCCACTCCATCTCATCCACTACCTCCCTCTTAAGATCTTGTTCACCGTCCCCCACTCACTCTCTAGTGATCCCCTTACCTCGCGCACGCCTCTCTAGTCATCATCTCCCATCTCCTCTTCTCTAATCTACCTCGACCACTCTATCTCCAACCCCTCCTCCTCATTAGGGTCGTAGTCCTCCACCGCAACGCCTCATACGCGTATTCTCCCTCACGCCCTCTATCCCCCCTCACACCCAAACATCTGTATTAAGCTACGTATCACCCCCGCCCTGCACCCACTGCTCTTTATCCTCACCCTCCAGCCCTCTTCTAGCGTTCGGGGAGCAATAGGAGCTATCACGCCATCCCTCTCATTGATATCAAAGTTCGTACCTCCCTCACAGACTCCCTCCCCTCCGCATAGCTCCGTCGCACCCTCAACCCCAGTCTTATCTATCTCCCCACTGTCCTTCTCATAATCCCTCCGCCCCCAGCCACCGTCCCCTCTTAATCCTACTCTCCTCTCACGCCCCACCCTCATCTATCCTCCCCTCCAACCTTCTGACCTCTATACTTGTATCTATCTCCCCACTTCCAGTGCTGCTGGAATCTATACGCCCCCCCGCAGCCCCTCTATATCTCATACCCCCTCTCTACCCCTCTCCCCCCCTACCACCCCACGCCCTCTATATCACCCCCCCACGACCTCTCTATCCAACTCCCCCCACCCGCTCTCTTATACCTATTATTACGTACCCCTCCCATCCCCTGTGCGTAATCTACCCTCCACCCTACACCGCCTGATCTATCTTATTATGCGTCTCCCCACCCCTCTCTATCTTATACCCATCCCCTCACCCCTCTGATACATAATTCACCCCTTACCGCTCACCTCTCCATCTCAAGCCCTCTCCTCATTATGCTATCACCCGCGCTACCATCCCCTTCCCATCCTCCCAACTCCTCCCACACTACCCTCCGTCTCCAAATTCCCATTCCTCCCCTCCGATTCCACACTCCCACTACTAATACACACACCGCGTCGCTATCGATCTCCCCTTCTCTCTTCAACACCTTCCCCATCGTTACCCCTACCCCTCATCCCAGTATCCTGTGATCAGACCCACTTACCCATCCCCTCCCTCCCACACAACCGCTTCTCTATACTCTCACCACCTTCTCTCCCACACCCTCCCGCCTCTCATCCATCTCACGTCTCCTAGTCCCTCCCCTGCTCTCCTCCACCCATACATCAATCTATTTCCCCATCCCTCCCTACCCTACTCCCATCCCGCCTACCCCGTACCTATCCCATCGTCCCTACTCCCCTACCCTCCTCCCCACCATCCTCTCTCTGTATACTATGCTACCCCACCTAACCCGTCTCTCCTACATCTCATAACACGCCACATCCTTACCCTCCTCTCCCTCCCCCACCTTCTCTATCCTCCAAGCCGCTTCCACCCACCCCTCTCGAAGCTATCTGCTCCCTTCCCTCACCTCCCTCTCTTCCCACCCATCCTCTCTATCAGTCTCATCGCCTTCCTCCCCCACCCTCTCTATCTATATATCCCCCTATCCCTCACCACTCCCTCTCTTCCCCCCCACCGCCCCTCTCCTTTCAATACTCCCCCTTGCCCACCCCCCTACCACTTCCCCCCACCCTCTTCGTCGTATCGTATCTCCAGAATCACTATCCCATACAAAACCCCTTCATCATGTAAAACCGCCTCGAAATTCCCCGCTGACCTGCGGAAGCTTCTCAAATCATCTCTCTCGCTCCCTACCAACCAGCTACTACAGAAATCTTGCCATCACTCGTTCTAGCAAATCTGGCGCTCAAGGTCAAAATACAGTGACGCTATGCAATTAGCCCTCCAGTAAACCCCATCTGGGTACAGAACGACCAGTGAAAAAGCGTTCGCTTGAAGAGAACACGAAAACATATAACAGTGCCCATACTCCACTATCTCTGACTCTCCTCTCGATTTCTCCTCCCCATCTCTCATGCTTCTTGTCTTGACTACCAACCCCTCGAGTCAGCAATCCGCATCATGTCAGTAAAATGCCACCCTTGAAGGTATGTATCATGAACAAGACATTCTCCCGTTCAGTCAAACAAATTGCCTACCTCGCAAAGGAAAGGAACCCTCACAAAATTACCCCTGCGCCGGTTCTATAAGCGAGCCACTGCTCATCGCGCCAGCTCGCCACCGCGAATGCTGACCTTCGGCGCTTATCTGCCACGGCTAACCACCGACGGGATCTCAGCCGACCAACCGATCCCGGGAACCGCAGCTCACTACCGGGACACTAGCCGCGAAATCACACAGACTAGACATCTCCTTCCACTCACTGGCCAAAAGAGACCGAGGCCGCCGACGAAGCCCAGTTAATCCCAAGTTACCCCTTCATCACAAAAGAGATTTGATCGCCCAGGCACAATGAGAAAAGAAATCTTAGATTAGAAGAAAGAACACCGAGATTAAGACTAAGAAGACCACTAAACTTCTTTGTAGCTGCGATCCCGTTAAACCGAGCACGATATGACCCCACCAGACAGCGTAAAGAGTACAGGGCGCCAAATTCAAAGCAGACACAATTCCATAATTAAAAATTCCTCAAACATACAGTATCTATATACCAATTTAAAGTAATCTTGTCTTTAATCACCACGGTGTCCATTTCAAAGGCTTTACAGCGAACCCACAAACGATTATGTTAGGTCATGCCAAAAATCACAGAACAACACAGCCATTGCAACCAGCCAAAACAGAGGTCACAAAAAGTAATACAAAAGAGATAAAAATGAATCAGTAACCTTTGATATCTTCATCAGATACCACTCATAGGGACGCCATGTTACACAAATATATATTTTTGTTCGGTTAAAGCTTCATATTTATATCCAAAAACCTCAGTTTACATTGACGCTTTATAGCTCATAGTTCCAAAAAACAATCCAGATGTTGCAGAAGAGCCATCCAATGATACAGAAACACCAAATAAACGTTAATCAAAAATACAAGTGTAGCATCCATGGAATTTTAGGCATCTAGTTCTCCTTAATGCAAACGTCTGTTCAATATTTCAAAAAAAGTAGTAGGAAAGCAGAAAACCATGCAATAATACTGAGAGTTGGACGCTCACGAGTCCCAATCAAAGAGCAAAAAAAGAATATCCCTCATATTGTGCAGTCAACAGAAGTCAGAAAAACATTGAATTATACTTTTTCTAGTCTTCATTACCTTTTGATGACTTCTGATGCTTCCAAGCTGCCCAAGAACCTGCAACACTCGCCAGAGCCAGGGGCCGAATCCCCACCCCGATTGCCAGCCAAAAATAAAGCATGACCTTCGATGTTGTAGCAATGAGCTCCATCATTTATGTCCAAATAGCTTACTTTTTAGTAGGCGTTTGGAGATAAACAAATCAAAAACTCACAAAAGACGCCGTCACTAGTTCGCCAGACGAAATCGTACACCAAAAGTGCCGACAAGTCCGTTAGAAAAAGAACAGGTCAACGATGTATAAATCATCTTTATATGTTTTTAACAAAACTTCATAATTTCAACCGGAGAATTCCGTTTATCTTATACAAGAAAAAAGAAAAATTGAACGGAGGCTATCTCTCATGTAATGCGCATGACCAGCCCTGGCTCTGGCAGAACTCTGAACTAATTCCCTCTCATCAGCCCCCCTTACAGATAGAAGCTCCAAACAAGTTATAAAGACGGTTACATCTAGTGAAGCCGTAGAGTGCAACATGACCATATCCCACTGAGTTGAAAATCGACCAACCTCAGATTTCCCACTTCACGGTTGGATGTTTTCAGTTTTTGCCTTCATATAGTTCTGTTAACTCACAGAACATCATTCAAACAGTTTCAGAAAAACTTCAGATGTTTTATCCAAATTATACTAATAAAGCATATCTTAGCAACTGGACTGAGGAGCAACAGTACTCTGGGCACCTCTGGCACCCTTATTCATCCAAGCTACGCATAACTGCCCGTAGCCATAAGAGTTAAATGAGAGGTTAGATAGAGCCAGAGAGTTATATAAGAGAAATATGAAATGAGAGGTTAGATAGAGAACAGAGTTAGTAGAGTTAGATAGAGAGCACAATATAAATGAGATTAGATATAGAGCAGAGGTTATATAGAGAAAACATATTTAAATGAGGGTTAGATAGAGAAGACAGAGAGGTTAGATAAGACGAGAACATATAATGAGTATTAGATAGAGAGCAGAGGTGGTGATATAGAGAAGAACATATTAAATGCAGAGATCGATAGAGGAGAACATATTAAATGAAGAGTTAGATCGAGAGAATTGTAAGAGAGATTAATAGAGAGAAACATTTTAAATGGGGTTAGATAGAGGAACATTGTAATGAGAATTAGAAAACACCATTTTAAATGAGGAGTTAATAGATGACTATAAAAGAGAGGTTAGATAGAGAGAACATTAAATGAGAATGATAGAGCACAGAAGTTTATAGAGAGAAACATATTAAATGAAGTTAGATAGAGAACAGAGAGGTAATATTATAGAGAGACATATAAATTAAGAGATTAATAGAGATGATATTGAAGCTGCAGAGACAAGTCAGAACCTAGTAATCGTTCTCAAGTAGGAAGCAGATTCACTGTCCAATTTACAGCAAACATCTCAATAACACTCAGCCAGCATACCGCAGGCAAGTACGTCCTGAGGTTGTGATGGTTGTGGTTCATTAAGAAGCATCAGAGGACCTAGTACTGATGATGTGAAATCCTGTAAACACAATAAGAAAATACTTTACAAAGACGTCGATACATCAAGTCACGTTAACCGCTTTTGACTTTGAAAGAAAACGAGTGAGATAATGAAGCATGTTTTATCAGTCCATACCTGCGGATCAATTCAACTCCCACACACATGGCCAGCAATAATCATTAAAGCTTACCTCCCCCACATAAGAGCCATCATAGATCACTAACTTAATCTCCCACACCAATGAGCCAAATAGTCACTAACTTACCTCCTCCCACACAATGAGGGCATCAAATAGATCACTAACTCCCTCCTCCCACACAATGAGGCCATAATAGCTTCACTAACTTAACCTCCACACCAATGAGGCATTCAATAGATCCCTTAACTTACCTGCTCCCACACAATGAGGGCCATCAATAGATCACTAACTTACTCCTCCCACACAATGATAGGCCATCAATAATCCTAACTTATCTCCCACCACATGAGGGCCTCAATAGATCCACTAACCTACCTCCTCCCACACAATGAGCGCCATCAATAGATCACTAACTTAACCGCCCACACAATGAGGCATCAAAAGATCACAACTTACCTCTCCCACACAATGAGGGCCATCAATAACACTAAACTTAGCCTGCTCCACACAATGAGGGGCATCAATAAGATCACTAACTTACCTCCCACACAAGAGGCCATCAATAGATCCCAACTTACCTCCTTTCCACACAATGAGGCCATCAATAGATCATTAATACCTCCACACACAATGAGGTGCCATCAATAGACATTAACTTACCTCCTCCCACACTAAGTAGGCCAGTCAAAGATCACTAACTCCCTCTCCCACACCAATGAGGGCCATCAATAATCACAACTACCTCTCCCACACAATGAGGGCCATCCAATAGATCACTAACTACTCCCCACACAATGAGGCCATCAAGTAGATCATTTAACTTACCTCCCACACAATGAGCCATCAATAGATCACAACTTCCCTCCTCCCACCACCAATGAGGCCAATCAATAGATCACAACTACCTCCTCCCACACAATAGGGCCATCAATAGATCACAACTTACCTCCCACAGGCTCATCCAAACACCCCCAATGAGGCCATCAATAGATCCCTAACTTACCTCCCACACATGAGGACCATCAATAATCCATAACTACCTCCCACACAATGACCATCGAATAGATCCTATAACTTACTCTGCCCACAAGCTGCTGCACCAATGAGGCCATCCATTCTCTAAGCCTCTAAACTTACTCCTCCCAATCCTATAGCATCATAGATCATTAAACTTTCCTCACCATCCCTACACATGAGCCATGCAATAGATCATGTACAACTTACCCCCACACAAGAGAGTGGCATCGATAGTTCATTAACTTACTCCTCCCACACTAATGAGGGCCATCAATAGACACTACTTATCTCCACACAATGAGGCCATTCAATAGACATTAAACTTACCTCCTCCCACACAATGAGGCCAATCATAGATCACTAACTATACCTCCTGCCCACACAATGAGGCCATCAATAGATCACAACTTACCTCCTCCCACACAATGAGGCCATCAATAGATCATAACTACCTCCCACACCAATGGGCCATCCAACTAGATCATTATCCTATCTTAAAGAAATGCACCCCCACCCACAAAAAAACCCAGATGGCTTGACACTCAAAAAGGGTAGATCTCTCTGTATCATTTCTACAATCTGCAGTCGTCAGGCCAAATGACTGGAAGCAGTTATGGTGAAAACTCGAACTCCCATGCAAGGAAGAACTGGGTTGCTAGAGAGTGTGAGTGTGTTTCGACCCAAAGTGCGTGCGTGCGTGTGTGTGTGTTGACCGTAACTCACCCTCTTCACAGCGGAAGTCAGGCACTGCCACGTCCTGTAGTGGGATCTCCTTGAGGAAGGCGGGGCGCTGGCATCGAGGGTTGCCCGTGACGATCTTCCTGCTTCTCAGCCAATCACCAAGCCAGGCCAGACGACAGTCACAGTTGAAGGAGTTAGCAAGGAGGTTACTGATGGAGAGAGCGAGGGAGAGAGTCACTACCAGACTTAATAATTACACCAATTATGCTTTAATGCGCCGTGTGTGTATGTGTATGTGTGTATGTGTATGTGTGTCTTACAGTGTAGACAGTGTTTGCAGGGTGTCGAAGGCTCCAGGGGTGATGGTAGTTAGCTGGTTGTCATAGAGAGACAGCAGGCGAACGTTGTACAGGCCAGTGAAGCTGTTGTTATGGATACAGCTGATCTTGTTGTTCCTCAACATTCTGGAATAGAGAGAACAGCTTAATTGTCATATACCATTGTGATGTGAACAGAAATGAAGTGTATTGAAATATAGTGATATACATAAATATCAGGATAAAGATTTGGATAAATTAGGATTAGATAAAGATTCGAGGATGTGGATAAGTTTGGTCATTTATTGCGTGTGGATAGTTTCTGTGTGGAGTCCCATGAGACTGGCAAGAGAGAATTGTACATTAAGTGTCTGGGCATGTATGTATGTTCTCATCCAGGACCTCTATACCAGGCGGTGTCAGAGGAAGGCCCAAATAATTGTCAAAGACTTCAGTCAGTCAAGTCGTAGACTGGTCTCTCTGCTACCGCACRGATAGCGGTACCGGAGCGCCAAGTCTAGGTCCAAAACGATCCTTAACAGCTTCTACCCCCAAGCCATGGTACTCACTGTTTATTAATCACTTTCCACATACAGTCACTTTACCCATACAGTCACTTCCCCCATACAGACACTTTCCCCATACCTACATGTACAAATTACCTCGAATAACATTGACTCGGTACCGGTACCCCCTGTATATAGCCTCGTTATTGTTATTTTATTGTGTTACTTTCTTTGATAAATGTTTTTACTTTAGTTTATTTAGTAAGTATTTCCTGGTAAGTTCTACACCTGTTGTATTCGGCGCATGTGTGTGTGTGTGT
>NC_036858.1:52183142-52184470 GCF_002910315.2 Salvelinus sp. IW2-2015
CGTAGGTTGGAGCAGTCCACCACGTTGGACTCACAGCGACATTTAGGAGGACAGACTGGATCACTGTTACACTCATTATTCAGACGAACGTCCTCGGTGCCTGAAGACACATAACACACACAACTTGAAACAAAACTCTGTACATGACAGACAAAAAACACCCACACAAAACCACCTTTTACCAAACTTGTACCTAAAACCCAAAATACACACGTCCAACTGGTATAAAAAGCTCACACACACACACAACACATTGAGACGTCGTTACAACTCTCTGTTGCACATTGGCCTACGCCTATTCTGGCCTTAGAAAATCACTCTATAGGGCCACGATGAACCTAAACACCTGAGGGCTAAGACACACCAATAGCGTTTGCTGGCCGAGAGTACTTAGAACCTCTGTACAAAGTGCCGGCCGTAATTTGCAATCCGAGTGCGCACCGATTTTACATGTAGAATCAGGTGAAAATGTCAGCAGTAGACGTCTACAGCGGGTGGTCCCTAAAAGACCGATCTGCAGATGAACACTAGATCCACATTCGGTGCAATATGAGCGAGCCTTTAAAGATCAGCTCTCGCCTGGCCTACCATGACCCTAAAGGTTGGCACGTACTACCAGATGAGAGATGGGTAGTGGGAGGGAGAGAGCAGAGAGGAAAGAGGAGTGAAAGAGTGATGGAGAGAGAGAGAGAGATAGGCCAAGAGGGAGAGAGCGGGGGAAACGGAAGGAAGAGATGAGTACTATTTTAGAGATGTGACCTAGTGGGAGCAATGGTGTGAAAAGAACAGCAGGTCCTTAAAATGCAGACCAGAGGGAGATGGAGATATTAGGAGAGATGGAGAGAAGGAGATGGAGAGAGGTGGGGAGAGGCGGGAGAGAGGGATGAGATGTCAGAGAGGATTTGGGTAGTCTAGCAGAGAGGACCCTAGAGTACAGGCCAGGGAGGAAGTGAAGTGTTTAAAGGAGAGGGAGAGAGATGGAGAAAGAGAGTGAGAGTGGGATGAGAGAGGGATGATGTCAGAGATGGCTAGGGAGAGAGGGAAGGGAATGAAGACAGGTGGGGAAGGAGGGGAGTGGCTCCAGTGCATGGGAAGATGAGTGTGATGAATATGAGAGGTGAAGGCAACGGAGAGAGTATGTGGGAGAGGCGGAGGGACGGACAGAGTGATGAAGAGAGCGAAGGAGACAGGGATAGAGGAATTCAGGGACGACGTCAGAGGGGTGTGCACTTCTACTTCTTATTTTCTTCCCTCTCTCCTCTCTTCCTCTCTTCCTCTCTCCCTCCTCTCCCTCTCTCCCCTCTCCCTCCTCTCCCTCTGTCCCCTCT
>NC_036858.1:52184505-52186165 GCF_002910315.2 Salvelinus sp. IW2-2015
GAGAGTTATTTTCCTGACACCACACTCAGGCAGGCCCTCACCCCCTCCCTGTAGCCATCTCGTCGTTGTTGGTAATCAAGCCACCATGTAGCGACATCCGCAAACTGATGATTGAGTTGGAGGCGTGCTGCACGCAGTCACATCACTTCTATTGAGCGGCACGCTCCACACTCATCATCAAGTTTGCGGGTGTCGCTACCAGTGGTAGGCTTACAACAACGACGAGATGGCCTACGGGAGTGACCCTCGGGTGCAGGAAAAACACAACCACGGCACTTAACAAAGAGAGCACAACCACCGTCGAACAAAAAACCCACGGGAGTTACGGAGAGAGGCTGAGAACGCACTTGTGGGGCCAGTGTGAGGATCAGCAACACAACGGGGGAAGATGTTGTTAACTACTCTCACCACCGGGGGCGGACACGTCGAAGTTCTCAGTCACCCAGTGCACAACGGGCGAGGGTCAGACCCAGTCGGTGTCTCCTCAAGCCTGATGACAGTTTAGAGAGATGGTAACAGTATGGTGTTAAAATCTGAGCCTGTAGTCGCATGAACAGCAATTCCTCATAGTAGTCTCTTGTCAGATGGCTAGGAGTGTTGCGAGGCACCCTCTCTTCCTCTCTCCCTCTTCCCCTCTCCCCTCTCTTCCCCTCTCCCCTCTCCCTCTGTCTATGAATAGAGGTGTACGTACCAGAGCCTGGAGCCACTTACATCACAACTACTCAATAATGGAGAGGCACTAGCAGCCACTCAATGTGTGTGTGTGTCTGTGTGTGTGTCTCACTCAGAGAGGATGGCTCAGTGTTCTTTTGTTAGTTAGTGTTCTGTGTCCAGTGTTCCATAGCGCTCGCACGCTCAGCCCAACCCCTAAGTGAAGTTTAGAGATGATGTCATCGTGCCACTGTAAAGAGTAGAGCACCCAGAGCCACAGACAGAGGATGCCCCTCAATACGCTTGTAAGTGGAGACGTCATAGAACGTCAAAAATTCAATATTGCTGGAGACACCTTGCCGTTTTGAAGATATCATCACGCTTGCTAGCGAAGAGATTTGCGATGGCTAATTAGTGATAAAATAAGTGAATTGTTTCACCTCATAGCTAGCCAAGATGCTTAACTTGCCAGCTAAAACGGTTTACTGTTATTTAGCAATCACTTCTACACTATTTTGCTACGGTACAGCTGCCATGTCAATAATAACCAAACATGACGGGTGTCTCCAGTTGTGTTTATATTTGACCATTGTGACATCCATGCATATCCACTTCGTAAAGTTACGGATCTTTCTCTCCACATCTCCTGAGGCTATCTGAGTTGGAGCAGGTGTGACTGAGACACGTTGTACCATGTCTTCTGCTTCTACAATACAGACAGCCTTATTGGTCTCTTTTGGACTCTGAGACAAACTGCTCAGACAGACAGGAAGCCTTGTACTGATGATGACTGAAGTCTAATGACGCTCATTACAATGGGCTGTGGACGGGACGTCACACACGCGCACGATGACTGAAGACTAATGATGCTCATTACAGAGCGAAGTGGAAGAACGGAAGGAAATGTCATTTCCTGCTACCCAGGAAACAAGGAAAGTTTCAGGACGTTCTTTGATCCAGCAGAGTAACTTAACTTTCATTGAGACAAGAGGAGTGACAGAGAGAGAGA
>NC_036858.1:52189856-52194163 GCF_002910315.2 Salvelinus sp. IW2-2015
CAACAGAGAGGGGAGAGAAGGGGGACAGGAGAGAGAGCGAGAGAGAGGAAAGTACGATGATGTGTGAGCGCCCAGGACCATCCAGGAGAGAGAAGCGTACAAAGTGGCGTGAGATAAGAGAGAGAGAAAAGAAGAGAGAGGAGGCAGGAAGGAGGAGAGAGAGAGAGAGAAGAGAAGAGAGAGCGAAGAGGAGAGAGGGAAGGAGAGAGAGAGAGCAGAGAGAGGAGAACCGAAGAGAGAAAGAGAGAGAGAGGAGAGGAGAGAGAAGAGAGAGAGAGAGAGAGAGGAGAGAAGAGAGAGAGAGAGAGAGAGAGAGAGAGAGAGGAGAGAGAGAGAGAGAGAAGAGAGAGAAGAGAGAGGAGAGAGAGAGAGAGAGAGAGAAGAGAGAGAGAGAGAGGAGAGAGAGGAGAGGAGAGAGAGAGAGAGAGTAGAGAGAGAGAGAGAGAGAGAGAGAGAGAGAGAGAGAGAGAGAGATCTGGTGATCTGGTGCTTCTGTCCCCAACCAAGGATGGCCTACAGCAGCACTTAGATCTTCTGCACAGATTCTGTCAGACCTGGGCTCTGACAGTACATCTCAGTAAGACTTGTCCCATTTTGTGAATTACCGGGTGGTGAGCAGACCCCAGACCTCACAACCATAAGAGGCAATGGGTTCTATAACTGATTCAAGTATTTTTAGCCAGATCCTAATTGGTATGTCAAATGTTATGTTCCTTTTGATGGCATTGAAGGCCCTTCTTGCCTTGTCTCTTAGATCGTTCACAGCTTTGTGAAAGTTACCTGTGGCGCTGATGTTTAGGCTGAGGTATGTATCGTTTTTTTTGTGTGCTCTAGGGCAACGGTGTCTAGATGGAATTTGTATTTGAGACTCTGCATGCAGAATTCTTCAAAAATATCCTCCGTGTACAATGTAAAACACCAAATAATGCATGCAGAGCAGAATTAGACAGATACCCGCTAATTATCCAAATCCAGAAAAGAGCCGTTAAATTCTACAACCACATAAAAGGAAGCGATTCCCAAACCTTCCATAACAAAGCCATCACCTACAGAGAGATGAACCTGGAGAAGAGTCCCCTAATCAAGTTGGTCCTTGGGCTCTATTCACAAACACAAACAGACCCCACAGAGCCCCAGGACAGCAACACAATTAAACCCAACCAAATCATGAGAAAACAAAAATACACATGACACATTGGAAAGAATTAACAAAAAACAGAGCAAACTAGAATGCTATTTGGCCCTAAACAGAGAGTACACAGTGGCATAATACCTGACCACTGTGACTGACCCAAACTTAAGGAAAGCTTTGACTATGTACAGACTCAGTGAGCATAGCCTTGCTATTGAGAAAGGCCGCCGTAGTCAGACCTACTCTCAAGAGAAGACAGGCTATGTGCACACTGCCCACAAAATGAGGTTGAAACTGAGCTGCACTTCCTAACCTCCTGCCAAATGTATGACCATATTAGAGACACATACTTCCCGCAGATTACACAGATCCACAAAGAATTCGAAAACAAACCCAATTTTGATAAACTCCCATATCTACTGGGTGAGATACCACAGTGTGCCATCACAGCAGCAAGATTTGTGACCTGTTGCCACAAGAAAAGGGCAACCAGTGAAGAACAAACACCATTGTAAATGTAACCCATATTTATGTTTATTTATTTTCCCTTTTGTACTTTATCTATTTGCACATAATATGACATTTGAAATGTCTTTATTATTTTGGAACTTTTGTGAGTGTAACGTTTACTGTTTATTTGTATTGTTTATTTAACTTTATTATCTACTTCACTTGCCTTGGCAATGTTACCATATGTTTACCATGCCAATAAAGCCCTTACATTGAATTGAGAGAGAGAGAGATGGAGAACAGCCTTCCAGATAGATAGAGTGCAACAGTTCTCACCCAGACCATCGACGAAGGGTAGACGGTTCACACACACACACACACACACACACAACACACACACACACACACACACACACACACACACACACACACACACAAACACACACACACACACACACACACACACATCACACACACACACACACACCACACACACACACACACACACTAGGGGGCTGTTCCAGTCTATAACTAGGCCTCTTGTTTGAACCTGGAATTCGGTGAAAAGAAGAAAAAACTCCTCTACCTTGTCCCTGCACTTATTGCTGACCACTTTCAAAATAAACCACATACCCTGGGCCTCGTTCGCCACACACATTGCACCAGAGCTTCAATAATTTGTACACTGTCACAGGTGAGGACAGCATTCAGAAGTAAAACTTTTGAGAATTGAATGTCTGTACTGCTTGTATAATATTTTATGTTTACAAAAATGTAATTGAGATGGAATTTGCTAGCCTCTTCTCTTTTGTCAATTCCTGAGATGTAATTTCCCTCTCCTCACTTATTTCCAGTCCACCTTGCGCCCAAACCCGTTTGTATCTGTGACTGTAAGCCTGAAGTGGCTGGCCAAGGACTACCTGTCGCATCCAACCCGATATAGAGACCAGCGGTGCCCGGCTGTGCGCAGCCCCAGACGTTTGGCCAACAAACGCAATCGGGCAGGATGCAAAGAGCAAGAGAGTTTCGCGCCTGGCTCTGGTAATGAGGATTCTGTCTGCACCTCTATCTGGAAGGCTGTTCTCTCTTCTCTAATCTGGAAGGCTGTTCTCTCTCTCTATCTGGATGGCTGCTCTCTCTATCTGAAAGGCTGTTCTCTTATTCTGGCAAAGGCTGTTCTCTCTCTTCTATGCTGGAAGGCTGTTTCTCTCTCTCTATCTGGAAGGCTGTCTCTCTCTCTAATCTGGAAGGCTGTTCTCTCTCTCTATCTGGAAAGGCTGTTCTCTCTCTCTATTCTGAAGGCTGTTCTCTCTCTCTATCTGGAAAGGCTGTTCTTCTCCTCTCTATTGGAGCTGTTCTCTCTCTATCTGGAAGGCTGTTCTCTCCTCTATCTGGAAGGCTGTTTCTTCTCTCTCTATTCTGGAAGGCTGTTCTCTTCTCTCTAATCTGAAAGGCTGTTCTCTCGTCTATCTGGAAGGTCTGTTCTCTCTCTCTATCTGGGTAAGGCTGTTCTCTCTCTCTATATCTGGAAGGCTGTTCTCTCTCTCTATCTGGAAGGCTGTCTCTGTCTCTCTCTTCTATCTGAAGGCTGTTCTCTCTGTCTCTATTCTGGAAGCTGATTCTCTCTCTCTATCTGGAAGGCTGTGTCTCTCTCTCTATCCTGTATTAGTGCTGCTCCTCCTCTCTCTATTACTGGAAGGCTGTCTCTCTCTCTATCTGAAGCGTTCTCTGGACTTCCTCACTTACTGGAATAGGCTGTCTCTTCTCTCTAATTTTGGAGAGGATGTTTCTCTCTCGTATCTGGAAGAGGCCGTTTCTCATCTCTCTATCTGGAAGGCTGTTGCTCCCTCTCTATTTGGAAGGCTGTTCTCTCTCGTCTATCGGAAGGCTGGTTCTTCTCTCTATCTTGGAAAGACTGTTCTCTCTCTAATCTGGAAAAGGCTTTGTCTTCTTACATGTCTCTCTATCTGTGAAGGCTGTTCTCTTCTATCCTCTCTGCGGAGAGGCTGGTTCTCCTCTCTCTACTCGTGGAAGAAGGAATGTTCTTCTCTATCTGGAAAGGCTGTTCCTCTCTATCTGGAAGACTGCTGTTTCTCTCTCTCGTATCTGGAAGGCTGTTCTCTCTCTATCTAGTGCCTCTCTTCTGGAAGGCTTGTCGCTCTCACTGAAGCTCTACCTATCTGGGAAGGTTGTTCTCTACTCTATCTGGAAGGCTGTTTCTCTCCTCTCTATCTGGGAAGGCTGTTTCTCCTCTATATCTGGAAAGGCTGTTTTCTCTTCAAGATTTTCTCTATCTGGAAGGCTGTTCTCTCTCTATCTGGAAGGCGTGTGTCTCTCTATCTGGGAAGGCATGTTCTCCATCTCATATCTGGAAGACTGTTCTTCTCTAGTTCGTGGAGGGCTGTTCTCAGTCTACTGATGCTGGAAGGCTGGTTCGTTCTCTCTTTCTCTAGTCTGGAAGGCATGTTTTCTCTCTTATCTCATGGAAGGCTGTCTCTCTCGTATCCTGGAAGGCTGTTCCTCGTCTCTATCTGGGAAGGCTGTTCCTCCTGATCTGGAAGTGTCTCTAGGTGAGGCTGTTTCTCTCTTCTATCGGAGGTCCTCTTCTCCTCTCTAGAATCTTTGGAAGGCTGTTTTTCTCTCTCTATCTGGAAGGCTGTTCTCTTCTCCTATCTGGGAAAGGCTTGATTCTCTCTATTCTGGAAGGCTGTTTCTCTCTATTCTG
>NC_036858.1:52194188-52195873 GCF_002910315.2 Salvelinus sp. IW2-2015
CAGATGAGCCTAGCGACAACATTATCAATCAACTTGACAGGTGTGTTTCTGTGTGTCTGAGTTTGTGTGCCTGCATATACCTGTTTGTATGTGTTACACAACATAACACAATTGTTCTTGCTAAACATAAACTGACCAAGACAATCAGTCAAAAACCTACTGCAGTTTGCAGTCAGTATTGATAACAGTGTTTGGTAAGGCTGCACTCGCTTGGTTGGAGGGTGTATTGGCTTGATTTTTAATGACCTGAGGGTGTGTGTGTTTGTGTGTGAGTGTGTGTGTGTATAATTGTCATTGTCACGATGATAGATTTACTCTGCTTTTTACCTCAAGCTTCCATTCATGTGTTGGTTTGTGTGTGTGTGTGTGTGTGTGTGTGTGTGTGTGTGTGTGTGTGTGTGTGTGTGTGTGTGTGTGTGTGTGTGTGTGTGTGTGTGAAACTCACAGCGTCTGTATAGCTCTGAGAGATGCGAAGGTGCCCTTGGCCACAGTCTGTATCTTGTTGTCATACAGAGACAGTAGAGAGAGATTCTGCAGGTCTGTGAAGGCATTGGCCCGAACACAGTGGATCTTATTGGCATTCAACAACCTGGGAGAGGGAGGTAGAAAGAGAGACAGAGGGAGTGCGAGAGAGCGAGAGAGAGAGGGTGGGGATGGACGGAGGGAAGAAGGGAGGGAAAGAAAGTGGAAAGGAGACAAGGGAGATGTGGAAAGCATCAATATAAGATGAGTGTCATAAGAGAATAACTAGTATTACTATTGTTTGTATACCCCATTATTTTGTGTACTTACAGTAGTTGCAGGGCATATAGTCCGTCGAACACTCCTTTGGGAAGCTCCGTGATCTTATTCCCATATAGGACTCTGTTAATATCAACCAATTGATATATTAATTAACAATCAATCAATCGCCCAATCAATAAGACATTGTATTTATGTGAAAGCAGAGTGACTCACAGTGAGTTGAGGGATCTCAGACCCTGGAAAGCATCAGGAGCTATTTCTGATATTTGGTTATTACTGAGATCTCTGGAGAGAGAGAGAGCTGTGCAACTCAATTAAACACACAACACACTCAATACGCGCACGCACACCCACTACACATAACGCACGCACAACACACTCATACACAGCACCCGCACCACCACGCAACGCACGCACACACACACACCACACACACCACATCACACACACACACACACACAACACACACACACACACAACACAACACACACCACACACACACCACACACACACACACACACACACACACACCACACACACACACATACACCACTCAGTTGTTACTTGGCCAGTGTCTGGATGGATTCCTGTTAACACGGCATTTAACAGAGACAGCCTTCATATGGACCGCCACCCTAACACCCACATTAATACACCCAATTTCACACACTGTTCTGTAATTTCATTGTTGCATTCTCAACCACCTCTCCCAAATATCATCGGCCTCTTAGGAAGTTCTTGAAGAAACCTCAATATAATGATAATGTACATACGACTGGTGAGTCCCTTGGGTCAGAGGTTACACTACTCTATTTCAGTTGGCAAGAGCTAAAGACAACCTCAACCATTAATCGTCTCATTAACCCCTCCTCCTCTCTCTGTCTCTCTCTCTCTCTTCTCCTCCTCCTCTCTCCTCTCTCTCTCTCCTCTCTCCTCTCTTC
>NC_036858.1:52195898-52201517 GCF_002910315.2 Salvelinus sp. IW2-2015
GACCATCTCATACAATAGCCAATAAAATAATAACACACCTCTAATAGTACACAAATCACTCATCCTAAAAGACTTAATAAAAATATTGACAGGGCAACCGACCTGTCGTAAACAAACTAACAAGACACACTCTCACCTTGGCCCAGTTTTGTATGACCCCCATATATGAACCTGTTTTTTTCCCCTCACATCAGACAGAAGTTTCTACTGAATCAGACTGCTGTAACCTTATTTTCCCAATGAAAGCATCAGGCTTTTACAAAAAAGACAAATCGCCTACTTATTCAACAACTAGCTTAACATAGCCTCAAATAGGATAATTTCACATCTTAAAGACCAAACATTGACCGATATTCCACTTTAAAGTATTCCCTTTCACCTTGCAACGTCATTAAACACACAACACACTCAATACGCCACGCACCCCACTCACTAACGCACGCACACACAACTCATACACAGCACCACGCACCACGCACGCAACGCACGCACACACACACAACCACACACACCAACACACACACACACACACACAACACACACACACACACAACACAACACACACCACACACACACCACACACACACACACACACACACACACACACACACCACAACACATACACACACCTCAGTGGTTAGCTGGTCCAGTGGTCTGGTGGATTCCTGTTAACAGCATTTAACAGAGACAGCCTGTCCATATGACCGCCAGCCCTAACACCCAATTAATACACCACAATTCTCCACACCTGCCTTCTCGTATTCATTGCTCTGCAATTCGCAACCGTACCTCTCCCAAATATCATCGCCCTTAGCGAAGTTCTGAAAAACCTCAATATAATGATAATGTACAGACGACTTGGTGAGCCTTGGGTCAGAGGTTACACTACTTATATGTCAGTTGGCAAGGCCCTAAAGACATAACCTCCAACCAATTAATCTCTCAATTAACCCCCCTCCCGCCCTACTCTCTTTCTTCTCCTCTCTCTCTCTCTCCTCCTCCTCCCTCCTCTCTCCTTCTCTCTCTCTCTCTCTCCTCTCTCTCTCTCTTCTCCTCTCTCTCTCCCTCTCTCTCTCTCTACTCTCTCTCTCCGCTCTCTCCTCGCTCTCTCTCTCCTCATCTCTCTCTGCCTCTCTCTCTCTCTCTTGAAAAGGGAAATCTTTAAAGTGAAATCGTCATGTGGTCTTTAAGATGTGAAATTATCCCATTTGAGGCTAATGTTAAACTAAGTGTTAAATAAGTAGCGATTTGTCTTTTTGTAAAAGCCTGATGTTTCATGGAAAATAAAGGTTACAGCATCTGATCTCAGACACACTCCTGTCATGTGCCAGGGGAACAACACAGTTCATATATGGGGTCATACAAACTGGGCCAAGGTGAGAGTGTGTCTGTTAGTTTGTTTACACAGTGGGTTGCCCTGTCACCTATTTTATATCTAAAGGATCTTTTAAGGATCTGTAGTGATCTGTCCTATTAGAGTGTGTTATTATTATTATTGCTATTGTATTAGAGGCTACAGGCTTCATTCTAGATCCGGAGCGGTTCCCTTTAACATTGAGACAACATACTTGTATTGCCAAAACAAACACTACAATGCAGGAGTAGCAGAAAATCTCTTAATTCACTCCCCTATCATATCTGAGAGTATGAGCGATTGAATTGGGGGGGGTAGTAGGAAGTCTGGGGGAGCAGGTAGCTGACTAGTGGTGGCTATTCAGCAGCCTGATGGTCTGGGGGTAGAAGCTATTGGCCAGTATAACAGTTTTTGCTCCTCTACTGCCCGCGTCTGAGTGATGGAAGCAGGCAGTGTGCACCCAATGGTGTGTTCGGGCTGAGCGTACCACCCTCTGCAGAGCCTTGCAGTCTGCGGCGGGGGAGTTGCAGTATCAGGCGGTGATGCAGCCCGACCGTATGCTCTCGATGGTGCTCATGTAGAACACYGTGAGGGCCCTCGGGGACAGGCACGACAGTCGCTGAAGTCCACAATCAGCTCCTTTGTTTTGCTGACATTGAGGGAGAGGTTGTTTACCTGGCACCACACCGTCAGAGTGCCTACCTCCTCTGCGAACTTGATTATGGAGTTGGAACAATGTGAGGCCACGCAGTCGAGGGTATACAGGGAGTACAGGAGGGGACTAAGGACACACCCTTGTGGGGTCCCCGTATTGAAGATCAGTGTGGTGGAGATCATTTTGCCTACCTTCGCCACCTGGGGACTGCCTGTCAGAAAGTCCAGGACCCAGTTGCATAAGGAGGAGTTCAGTCCCAGGGCCAGAGCTTTGTGGTGAGCTTAGAGGGCACTACGGTATTGAAGGCCGAGCTGTAGATAATGAACATTCCATTTGTCCAGGTGGGTGAGGGCAGTGTGCAGTGTGATGGCGATTGCAATGGGCGGTAGTTGAATTGGAGAGGGTCGAGTGTGTCGGCTTAGGAGGAGGTGATGTAGTCTTTGACTAGCCTCTCGAGCCACTTCACGATGACGGAAGTGACAGAAGTGAGTACTACGGTTGGTAATCATTCAGTTCAGTTACTTTCCCTTTCTTGGGCATGGGGATGATACTGGTGGGGATAACGCCCTGAGCTAAAGAGAAAATGTCAGAAAACACAACAGCTTGCTGGTCTGCACATGCTCTGAGGGCGCGGCTAAGGATGCCGTCTGGACCGGCAGCCTTGCGAGGGTTAACACGCTTGAATGACTTACATGCGTCCTCCGTGGAGACCGTAGGCATGTATCCCTCGTTGTCCTCAGGGGATCTCCTCGGCAGCTCAGAGTTGTTATGCTCGAAGCGTGAGAAAAACGTGTTTAGCTCATCTGGTAGGGCGGCGTTGGTGTCTGCGACGTGACTGGCTTTCTTGTTGTCATCCGTGATGAGTAGAAGCCCCTGCCACATACAACTCGTGTCTGACACAATGGCTAGCAGGCATAAGTAGGGCAGAGAGGAGAGGATCAAACCTCCGTCTTCATTCCAGCACTCGCTAGTTGTGACCAGTAGCCCATGTATTTTAAGGGTAGGCTGGTTGGCGGGTAGTTGGTGAGGCTGAAATACTACTGGACCACCCCCGTAAGTAGGGCAGAAAGGGGGAGGGAAACAGAGGAGGAACAAACCCTCAGTCTTCATTCCAGCACTCTTTCATTTCCCCCATATCATATAATATAATCATCATATCCATAATCATCTCTGCCACAGTTTACAGTGTGCCTTCGCAGTAAGACACTCTAACCAGGCTGAGAATACCAGCGGGTAGCACTGAAACATGAGAGGTGTTATTACTGTGGAGAGGTTTCAGCTTGTAGCCTTCTGCAGCCTTCTGCAGCCATCACCCCTGTACCTCTTCCCGCTCTTAGTCTGGACATGGTACTTTGGGGTTGTGACATGAAACTGAGAAGTGTACTTAGTGTACTTCAGCCCTAGAGGAAATGTACTTAGTGTTAACACTCTCAAGCCCCTAGAGGAAGCTGTACTTTAGTGTAACCTTCAGCCCTGAGAGGAAGTGTTACTTAGCCTGTACTTCAGCCCCAGAGAAAGTTGTCACTTTAGTATACTTCAGCAACTGATAGAAGGAAGTGTACTTTAGTTTACTCTTCAGCCACAGATTGGAAGCTGTACTTAGTGTACTTCAGCCCTAGATGAAGCGTACTTAGTGTACTTCAGCCCTAGAGAAGTGTACTTAGTGTACTTCAGCCCTAGATGAAGTGTACTTAGTGTACTTCAGCCCCTAGAGGAAGTGTCTTATGTTACTTCAGCCCTAACTAGCGAGATGTGACTGCGAATGAAGACAGAGGTCTGATCCTCTCTTCTCTGCCCTACTTATGCCCTGCTAGCCATTGGTCAGACACGAGTGTAGTGTGCAGGCGTCTACTCATCACAGCCCTAAGATGAAGTGTACTTAGTGTACTTCACCCTAGAGGAAGTGTACTTAAGGTACTTCAGCCCTAGAGAAGTGTACTTAGTGTACTTCAGCCCTAAGGAAGTGTACTTAGTGTACTTCAGCCCTAGAGGAAGTGTACTTAGTGTACTCAGCCCTAGAGGAAGTGTACTTAGTGTACTTCAGCCCAGAGGAAGTGTACTTAGTGTACTTCAGCCCCCAGAGGAAGTGTACTTATACTTCAGCCCTAGAGGAAGTGTACTTAGTGTACTTCAGCCCTAGAGGAAGAGTTACTTAGTGTACTTCAGCCCTAGAGGAAAGTGTACTTAGTGTACTTCACCCTAGAGGAAGTACTTAGTTACTTAGCCCTAGAGGAACATGTACTTAGTGTACTTCACCCTAGAGGAAGTGTACCTAGTGTACCCTTCAGCCTATAGAGAGAAGTTAACTTACGTATGTACTTACAGCCCCTAAGGAAGTGTACTTAGTGTAACTTCAGCCCCTAGAGGAAGTGTACCGTAGTGTACTTCAGCCCTAAGAAGAAGTGTACTTAGTGTACTTCCAGCCCTAGAGGAAGAGTGTACTTAGATGCGTACTCAGCCCTAGCAGGAATGTACTTAGTGTAATTCACAACCTACGAGGAAGCTGTACCTTAGTGTACTTCAACCCCAGAGGAAGCCTGTACTTAGTGTACTTCACAAGTCCATAGAGAAGTGTACTTAGTGAACTTCAGCCCTAGATGAAGTACTTACGTGTACTTCAACCCTAGATGAAGCTGTAACTAGTTGTACTTCAGCCCCTAGAGGAATATGTACTTAAGTATAACTTCAGCCCTAGAGGAAGGTACTAGTCTACCATTCAGCCCATAGAGAGAGATGATAACTTAGCTGTACTCACACCGCAGAGGAAGTGTACTTAGTGTACTTCAGCCCTAGAGGAAGTGTACTTAGTGTACTTCAGCCCTAGAGGAAGTGTACTTAGTGTACTTCAGCCCTATAGAGCAGCGTATATACTTACATCCTGCGCAGCTTCTTGTATGGAGAGAAGGTTCCAGGAGGAACTGACTTGATCCCATTCTGCTCCAGACGACTAGAGAGGAAAGGGGGAAAGATGGGGGAAAGAGGGGTATAGATACCATCAGGTCATAAACCAACAACAGAGTCCACTATAGAAACAAAGCAGAGTAGTCATACATCACTGCCGACACATGGTAATTGGTCAGCTGTTGCCAACTATCTTAATCCCTGCTGTGTGTATGTGTGTGTGTGTCTCTGTGCGTGTCCGTGTCTGTGTGTGTGTGTCTCTGTGTGCGTGCACGTGCATCTGCGTGTGTCTTTCCCCTCCCCTGGTTCATTAATATAGATCTCTTCCTGTCCTGTGTGTGAGTCATAACATCTCCTCTGGAAAAATAAACAGGTCTGGAGGAGAGAGGACCAGGGAGAGACATGGAGGAGAGAGGACCAGGGAGAGACATGGTGTAGAGAGGACCAGGGAGAGACATGGAGGAGAGAGGACCAGGGAGAGACATGGAGGAGAGAGGACCAGGGAGAGACATGGAGGAGAGAGGACCAGGGAGAGACATGGAGGAGAGAGGAGAGAAGGAGAGGGGAAACATGGGGAGGAGAGGAAAACAAGGAGGAGGATAGTGAGAGGGGGACCAGTCTGAGAGACGTGAGGGTTGGTGTAATATCTGGGGGAAGTGAGATTCATCAATCTGGTGCGTGAACATTGGAATGGAGCCGAGAGGGGGAA
>NC_036858.1:52201544-52211544 GCF_002910315.2 Salvelinus sp. IW2-2015
AGAGCCTTGCAGTCTGCCGGCGGGCGGATTATGCCAGTAAATTCAGGCCGTGATGCAGCCCGACCGTATGCTCTCGATGGTGCTCATGATAGAAACACTGTTGAGGGCCCTCGGGACAGGCACGACAGTCGCATGAAGTCCACAATCAGCTCCTTTGTTTTGCTGACATTGAGGGAGAGTTGTTTACCTCGCACCACACGTCAGAGTTGCCTACCTCCTCTGCGAACATTGATTATGGAGTTGGAAACAATGTGAGGCCACGCAGTCGAGGGTATAACAGGAGTACAGGAGGGGACTAAGACACACCTTGTGGTCCCCGTATTGAAGAATCAGTGTGGTGCGAGATCATTTTTGCCTACCCTTCGCCCACCTGGGGGACTGCCTGTCAGAAAAGTCCAGGACCCAAGTTGCATAAGGAGGAGTTCAGTCCCAGGGCCAGAGCTTGGGGTGAGCTTAGAGGGCACTACGGTATTGTAAGCCGAGCTGTAGATAAGAAATTCCATTTGTCCAGGTGGGTGAGGGCGTGTGCAGTGTGATGGCGATTGCAATGGGGCGGTAGTTGAATTGGAGAGGTCGAGTGTGTTCGGCTAGGAGGAGGTATGTAGTTTTCGTTGACTAGCCTCTTCGAGCCACTTCACATGACGGAAGTGACAGAAGTGAAATACTACGGTTGGTAATCATTCAGTTGTCAGTTACTTTTCCCTTTCTGGGCATTGGGGATGATACTGCGTTGGGATAACGCCCTGAAAGCTAAGAGAAAAGTCAGAAAAACACAACAGCTTCTGGTCATGCCACATGCTCTGAGGGCGCGGCTAAGGATGCCGTCTGGACCGGCAGCCTTGCGGAGGGTTTAACACGCTTGAGATACTTACATGCGTCCTCGTGGAGGACCGTAGGCAGTATCCCTCGTTGTCCTCAGGGGATCTCCTCGGCAGCTCAGAAGTTGTTATGCTCAAGCGGTGAGAAAAACGTGTTTAGCTCATCTGGTAGGGCGCGTTGGTTGTCTGCGACGTGCACTGGCTTGGTTTGTTGTCATCCGTGAGAGTAGGAGCCCCTGCCACATACAACTGTGTCTGACACAATGGGCTAGCAGCATAAAGTAGGCAGAGAGGAGAGGATCAAACCCTCCGTTCTCATTCCAGCACTCGCTAGTTGTGACCAGTAGCCCATTGTATTTTAAGGGTAGCGCTGGTTGGGGGTAGTTGGTGAGGCTGAAATACTACTGGACCCACCCCCGTAAGTAGGGCAGAAAAGGGGGAGGGAAACAGAGGAGGAACAAACCCTCAGTCTTCATTTCCAGCACTCTTTTCATTTCCCCCATATCATATATATTAGATTATCCATATCCATAATCATCTCTGCCACAGTTTACAGTGTGCCTTCGCAAAGTTATAAGACACTCTACCATGCTGAGAAATACCAGCGGGTAGCCACTGAAACATGAGAAGGTGATTATTACTGTGGAGAGTTTCAGCTTTAGCCTTCTGCAGCCTTCTGCAGCCAGTTCACCCCTTACCTCTTCCCGCTCTTACTGGACATGGTACTTTGGGGTTGTGACATGAAACTGAAGAATTACTTAGTGTACTTCAGCCCTTAGAGAATGTACTTAGTGTACTTCACCTAGAGGAAGTTGTACTTAGTGTACTTCAGCCCTAGAGGAAGTGTACTTAGTGGTACTTCAGCCCAGAGAAAGTGTACTTAGTGTACTTTCAGCTTAGAGGAAGTGTACTTTGTGTCTTCAGCCCCAGAAGAAAAGTGTACTTTGTGTACTTTCAGCCTAGATGAAGTGTACATTAGTTTACTTCAGCCCTAGAGGAAGTCTACTTAGTGTTACTTCAGCCCTAGATGGAAGTGTACTTAGTTGCTACTGCAGCCCTAGAGGAAGTGTCTTAGTTTGTACTTCAGCCCTAACTAGCGAGTGCTGGAATGAAGACAGAGGTTTGATCCTTCTCTTCCTCTCCCTACTTATGCCTGCTAGCCATTGTCTCAGACACGAGTGTATGTGGGCAGGGGGCTGTCTAACTCATTCACAGCCCTTAGATGAAGTGTATTAGTGCTACTTCAAAGCCCTGAGGAAGTGTACTTAGGTGTACTTCAGCCCTAGAGGAAAGTGTACTTAGGGCTACTTCAGCCCTTAGAGGAAGTGTTACTTAGTGTACTTCAGCCCCAAGGAAGTGTACTTAGTGTACTTCAGCCCTAGAGGAAGTGTACTTTATGACTTCAGCCCCTAGAGGAAGTGTACTTAGGTACTTAGCCCCAGAGGAAGTTACTTAGTGTTTACTTTCAGCCCTAGAGGAAGTGTCTTAGTGTACTTCAGCTAGAGGAAGTGTACTTAGTGTACTTCAGCCCTAGAGGAAGTGTACTTAGTTTTACTTCAGCCCTAGAGGAATGTACTTAGTGTACTTCAGCCCTAGAGGAAGTGTACTTAGTGTACTTCACCCTAGAGGAAGCTGTAACTTATGTGGAACTTCAGCCTTAGAGGGAAGTGTACTTAGTTGTACTTCAGCCCTGAGAGGAAGTGTACTTAGTGTACTTCAGCCCCTAGAGGAAGTGTACGTAGTGTACTTCAGCCCTAGAGGAAGGTGTACTTTAGTGTACTTCAGCCCTAGAGGAAGTGTATAGTGTATCTCAGCCCTAGCAGGAATGCACTTAGTGTTTAATTCACAACCCTAGAGGAAGTTGTACTAGTGTACTTCACCCAGAGGAAGTGTACTTAGCTTACTTCAACCCTAGAGGCGAACTTGTACTTAGGACTTTCAGCCCCTAGAGAAGTGTACTTAGTCCGTACTTCAAGCCCCTGAATGAAAGCTGTACTTAGTGTACTCAGCCCCCCCATAAGAAGTGTACTTAGTGTACTTCAGCCCTAGAGAAGATGTACTTAGTTACTTCAGCCCTAGAGGGATAGTTGTACCACCTTAGAGATGGACTTCACCCTAGAGGAAGTGTACTTAGTGTACTTCAGCCCTAGAGGAAAGTGTACTTAGTGTACTTCAGCCTAGAGGAAGTGTTTTTTGTTAAAAATTACTTAGTACGTCAGCCCTAAAAATAGTGAAGGCAAAAGCGTATATACTTACATCCTGCGGCTTCTTGTATGGAGAGAAGGTTCCAGGAGGAACTGACTTGATCCCATTCTGTCCAGACGACTAGAGAGGAAGGGGAAAAGATGGGGGAAAGAGGGGTATAGATACCATCAGTCATAAACCAACAACAGAATCCACTATAGAAACAAAGCAGAGTAGTCATACATCACTGCACACATGGTAATTGGTAGCTGTTGCCAACTATCTTAATCCCTGCTGTGTGTATGTGTGGTGTGTGTCTCTGTGCGTGTCCGTGTCTGTGTGGTGTGTGTCTCTGTGTGCGTGCACGTGCATCTTGCGTGTGTTCTTTCCCTCCTGGTTCATTAATATAGATCTCTTCCTGTCCTGTGTGTGAGTCATAAATCTCTCTGGAAAAATAAACAGTCTGGGAGGAGAGAGGACAGGACAGAGGAGAGACATAGGAGGAGGAGAGAGACAGGAGAGAGGACAGGTGTAGAGAGAGTGACCGAGAGGACGGAGACATGGAGGAGGAGAGGACCAGGGAGAGGACATGGCAGGAGAGAGGACCAGGGAGAGACATGGAAAGAGAGAGGACCAAGGGAGAGACATGGGAGGGAGAGGAGGACCAGGAGAGAGGCGTGAGGAGAGAGGCACAGGGGAGGACATGGAGGAGAGAGGACCAGGGAGAAGGACATGGAGGAGAGAGGACCAGGGAGAGACATGGAGGAGAGAGGACCAGGGAGAGACATGGAGGAGAAGAGGGACAGGGAGGAGGACATGAGGAGAGAGGACAGAGAGACATGGAGGAGAGAGGACCAGGAGAGGACATGGGAGAGAGGAGGACCAGGAGAGACATGGAGGAGAGAGGACCAGGGGAGGACAGGAGAGAGAGGACCAGGGAGAGAACATGAGGAAGAGAGGACAGGGAGAGACGTGGAGGAGAGAGCACAGGAGAGACGATGAGGAGAGAGGACGGAGAGACATGGAGGAGAGAGGACCAGGAGAGGACATGGAGGAGAGAGGACCAGGGAGAGACATGGAGGAGAGAGGACCAGGGAGAGACATGGAGGAGAGAGGACCAGGGAGAGACATGGAGGAGAGAGGAACATGCTGGAGACTCCAGACATCACAGATCACAAAAGTGTGTGTGGCACTGCTCTCTGTCTCTGTCTCTAACTCTCTCACTCACACACACTTCCTAACGGTGGAAACTGAGAGTCACAGATGTACTGTAATCAGTCTCAGATGTTAAGGAGAAACAGGCCTTGAAGCCAGTAAGGACTGGGCTCTGAACCCTGTTGTGTGTGTGCGTGTGTGTGCACGGCTGCCAGTGTGTATGTGGTTGAGTGGTGGTGTGGCAGGGCATGCAGACAGCTGTCTCTCTCCTGTTCTGTTCCAGTCCTCTAACCCATCTAAGTCTCATTAAGCCCAGTTTTAAAAGCTGTCAACTGACCTACAGATAAACAGCCAAGGCTGGGGCAGCATGGACCTGGAGCTGTGGCTTTGTCGGGGGATGGGGCTCTGGATGTGGCCAGGGCAGGGGCTGTGGGATTGGACTGGGATAGGGCTAGAGCTGGTAAATATGAATGGGTCTAGAGAGAGGGCTGGGGAAGGGCTAGAGCTGGTACATATGAATGGGTCTAGAGAGAGGGCTGGGGAAGGGTTAGAGCTGGTAAATATGAATGGTTCTAGAGAGAGGGCTGGGGGAGGCTAGAGCTGGTACATATGAATGGGTCTAGAGAGAGGGCTGGGGAAGGCTAAGAGCTGGTTAAATATGAATGGGTGCTAGAGAGAGGTGGGGAAGCTAGAGCTGGTAAATAAGAAATGGTCTAGGAGAGAGGCTTGGGAAGGCTAGAGCTGGTAAATATGAATGGGTCTAGAGAGAGGGCTGGGGAAGGGTTAGAGCTGGTAAATATGAATGGGTCTAGAGAGAGGGCTGGGGAAGGCTAGAGCTGGTAAATATGAATGGGTCTAGAGAGAGGGCTGGGGAAGGGCTAGAGCTGGTAAATATGAATGGGTCTAGAGAGAGGGCTGGGGAAGGCTAGAGCTGGTAAATATGAATGGGTCTAGAGAGAGGGCTGGGGAAGTTGGGGTTTGGGTTTTGGGACCAAATGGGTGGAGTGATAGGAATGAGGCCCACCAGTAAATAAAATCAAATCAAAATGTATTGGTCACGTACACATATTTTGTAGATGTTATCGCAGGTGTAGTGAAATGTTTATGTTCCTAGCTCCAACAGTGTTGTAATACCTAACAATACAAAACAATACACGCAAACACAAAAAATGTCATTAAGAAATTAGGAAATGTAGAAATATTAGAACAAGCAATGTCAGTGTGGAATATAAATATACAGTATATGTATATGATGGTGTGTGTATAGACATTATGGACAATATATGAATAGAAAAGGTGTACAGCAGTAGTTATATAGGATGAGCCTTGACTAGAATACAGTATATACATGTGAAGTGGGTAAAACAGTATGTAAACATTATTAAAGTGACCAGTGTTCAATGACTATGTACATAGGGAAACCGGCTAGTAACATTGATTAAAGTTCAGGGCAGGGTACAAAGCGGKGGCCGGCTATTGGTGACTATTTAAAAGTTTGATTGACTGGAGATAGAAAATATTTTTCAGTCTCTCGGTCCAAGCTTTGATGCACTCTGCCTTCTAGATGGTAGCGGGGTGAACAGGCCGTGGCTCGCCACACAGTCATGGGTGAACAGGAAGTACAATAGGGGGCTGGGCACGCAATCTTGTGGGGCCCCAGTGTTGAGGATCAGCGTAGCGGAGGAGTTGGTTCCTACCTTCACCACCTGGGGTCGGCCCGTAAGGAAGTTCAGGACCCAGTTGCACAGGGTGGGTTTCAGACCCAGGGCACCGAGCTTAGTGATGAGCTTGGAAGGAACTATGATGTTGAGCTGTAGTCGATGAACAGCATTCTTATATAGGTTTTCCTCTTGTGCAGATGGGATGGGGCAGTGTGCAGTGCGATGGTGATTGCGTCATCCGTGGATCTGTTGGGGCGGTCAGCAAATTGAAGTGGGTCTAGGGTGTCGGGAAAGGTGGAGGTGATATGATCCTTAACTAGCCTCTCAAAGCACTTCATGATGACAGAAGTGAGTGTGGCACTGTGTTTTCCTCGAGGTGGGCAAAGAAGGTGTTTAGCTTGTCCGGGATCAAGGCATCGGTGTCTGTGATGTAGCTGGTTTTCCCTTTATCATCTGTGATTGTCTGGAGTCCCTGTCACAAACGTCTCTTGTCTGAGCCATTGAATTGTGACTCCACTTTGTCTCTGTACTGACGTTTTGCCTGTTTGATTGCCTTACAGAGGGCATAGCTGGACTGTTTGTACTCGTCCATGTTCCCAGTCACCTTGACGTGGTTAAATGTGGTGGTTTGCGCTTTCAGTTTTGAGTGAATGCTGCCATCTGTCCAGGGTTTATGGTTTGGATAAGTTCTGATCGTCACAGTAGGAACAACATCCTCTATGCACTTCCTGATGAACTCAGTCAACGAGTCAGTGTATATGTCAATACTATTCTCAGAGGCAACCCAGACATTTTAATTGAACCTTTATTTTGACATGAGGGGCACTGTATACTTAAGCAAAGACAAGTCCAAATTGTCGGTCCCTAATGACTTCTTGATGTCAATACCTATTAAGGCAGCAAGAAATTCTATTTCTGTGAGTTGCCAAAAAGATACCCTGACTACCATTTCCCAAGTCATGTGAAGTTGACTGATCATCCATCGAGGCAACTGGAGGCTGTATGTGGGAATAACAGTCAACTGACTGGACAAGACCAGCATGACCACCATTTCTTTCAAAGGGATCACTAACTGAGTCTGTCATAGCGCTAAGGAAGTAGTTTGATTTGGTCTGTTTGACCGAGGCAGTGATCTATTTCTCAATTGCCTAAATAGCAGCCAATCAGCTAACGAGACAGTTTGTCTAGTCTTGGCTCAGGCTTGATTTATTTTCAAGAGGAGGTCTGAGAGTACCATGAGGTAGTTCAGCTTTTGACTCTGAGTCGCTTGAGTTGGCATGTTTATCAGCCAGAGAGGTAAAAATGGATGAGAAGTGCTCTGAAATAAAATACTCTATCCCAGTCCGCGTGATCAAAACAATCTTGAAGCATAGATTCTGATCGGTCAGACTAACACTGAACAGTCCTTACAACGGGTACTTCCTGTTTACGTTTCTGACAGTACCATAGTGTTAAGCCTTACTTCAAAACACTTCCAGGGATATTATCAGTGTTTCAGCCTTATTTCAAAACACTTCCATGGATATGATCAGTTTCAGCCTTATTTCAAAACACTTCCAGGGATATTATCAGTTTCAGCCTTATTTCAAAACACTTCCATGGATATTATCAGTTTCAACCTTATTTCAAAACACTTCCAGGGATATTATCAGTTTCAGCCTTATTTCAAAACACTTCCATGGATATTATCAGTTTCAGCCCCATGGATATTATCAGTTTCAGCCTTATTTCAAAAACTTCCAGGGATATTATCAGTGTTTCAGAGCCACATATTTAAAATAGTAAAAGAGCCACATGCGCATAATTTCAAGAACATTTCGAATAACAAAGCCACTCCTGTTCACAAGTCCAGCTGCATGCTGTAATAGGGCGTCTAGTTTGATAAAATATGATTTTAAACCTGGCTAGATAAGCAGAGTAGACAGCTTTAGACTGTAGAGTCTGGCTCAGAGTGTGATTGGAGTGAACAGGATAAATCCCACATACTTTTAATGCTGTTGAATTCTGTTACTGCCTGCTGACCAGAGTAGATTTACACACACACACGCCACCCACTATGGTTAGGGACTTAGGGTAAATGTCCATGTGTGTGTGTGTGTGTGTGTGTGTGTGTGTGTGTGTTGTGTGTGTGTGGTGTGTGTGTGTGTATGTGTGTGTGTGTGTGGTGTGTGTGTGTGTGTGTGTGTGTGTGCGTGTTGTGTGTGTGTGTGTGTGTGTGTGTGTGTGTGCATTCACATGGATACTGTGTGTGCTATTTAATGGGAGTAAATGGTACATGTTGAGTTTTGCATACACAATGACTTCCTCAATAACACAGTTTCAGGTTTCCATATATTTCATTGAAGAATGTTTGATTCAAAGCTATGGGCTTTATTTATGGACAGTAGAAGCTGTATAATTGACATTCTAGGATAGCGTTGATTCCCAGACCACAGATTCCTGCGGTAGTCATGTTCCTCTGTGTGTGTGTATGTGTGTGTGTGTGTGTGGGTGTGTGTGTGTGTGTCACAGCATGTGGGTCTCATGTCCCACAGTGAGTCAGGGTGTTTTGCCAAGTGCTTTAGTTCCATCTATCATCATGTCTGGGCAGGAGATCCCAGGGTACTGTATAAAACACTGTCTGGAGAACAAGCTGACTGACTGTCTGTGTGAGTGTGTGTGCATGCGTGTGGTGCGTGTTTGCGATTGTGTCCGAAAATGTTTGAGAAAGTGCATTAAGTTGTGTGAATGGGTTTTCTCAATAGGAGTGTGTCTGAGTGTGTGTCTGAGCGTGAGTATGTCAGTGTGGACAAAAGCCTTCCAGACAGCATTCATCTCTCCATCCCCCTTCTCAATATCAGGTACATCAAGGAACTGTTTCCAACGTGAAAAAGACCACAGGTGCAACATGTGAGATTAGAGGAGGCACAGAGGAATCAATCAGGGTCAGGACCACACACACACACACACACACACACACACACACACACACACACACACACACACACACACACACAACCACACACCACACACCACAAACCACACACACACACACACACCACACACACACACACACACACACAACACAGAAATATTGATTCCTCTGTCTCTAAGCCCAAGCCTGAGGCCTTCATCCCTCCCATCCATCTTTCCGCTCTATCCCTCGCCTTCTTATCCCCTCCTCTATCTCTCTCTATCCTGCCTCTCCACCCTTCCCTCCCTCCCCCTCTCTATCCCTCCTCCTTTTCCAGTCAAACAACAAGATAAACAATTTCTATAAGTAGCCTTGACATGGGGAATCAATGCCTGTCGTCGCCCATTCATCAGGTGTCTGTCTTCTGTTGTAAATAAATCAATAGTTGTAATTCTATTAATTAGGCTATGGGTTTTCATTAGGCTGAGAGAGACAGGGTGACATACACACAATGGAGTCTACTCTAAGGACACATGTCTATGAGACAGAAGTCTCATGTTGTAGCCCCAGGAAACAACCGAGACATATTCACAAACAACTGTATTACTATCAGTGTGTATAGCATAACATTTTTACCAAAACCTCTCACTATGTGAGTCCTTGAGAAGACGGCAATAATTGACACGTTTAAAATAAACCGTATGTGTGATTTACATCTGCAGTAAAATGAGAGCCCTGTTCTATGGAAGTACTGAGAATGTTACGGCATGGTCTGTTTTTGGCTGTATCTTTACAGTTGCCAACAGTCAGCCCCCTAGTGAGATAAATAAAACGATGAGTCCATCTGACAGATACACAGTACACTAACCTCTCAGGCGCTGAGACCCACAGTCAATATCAGGCCTACCAGGGACAAAGTAACTAACTAGCGACCCACAGTCCTAAAGGCCTACCAGGGACAGACTAACTAACTACAGACCCACAGTCATAACAGGCCTACCAGGGACAGACTAACTAACTACAGACCCACAGTCATAACAGGCTACCAGGGACAGAACTAACAACTACAGACCCACAAGTAAACAGGCCTACCAGGGGACAGACTAACTAACTACAGACCCACAGTCATAACGGCCTACCAGGGACAGACTAACTAACTACAGACCACAGTCATAAAGGCCTACCAGGACAGACTAACTAACTACAGACCCACAGTCATAACAGGCCTACCAGGGACAGACAACTAACTTCAGACCCACAGTCATAACAGGCTACCAGGGACAGACTAA
>NC_036858.1:52213760-52229642 GCF_002910315.2 Salvelinus sp. IW2-2015
ATGCGATACATGAGAGATAATTATAAGGCAAGTACTAGAAACAACTAGAAATACTGAATATCGGGACACCAGGCCTGGTTTTTCATAGCTGATTTTGAAAGGAGCTTTTGTAAAGTACGGACTGGAGTTTATATATAAATGCCTAGATATTTCAATTTTGGGGACAATCTCTTATAAAATGGTAAAAATTATGTATAGTAACCCTAGGATGTAAAAATTGTAATAATGGCTACATCTCAGAATATTTCTACTATCTAGAGGGAGTAAAACCAAGGTTATCCACGTATCGGCATATCTATGGATTATTCGCCATCGAAATTTTAGCTGTCTAAAAATTAGATCAAACCATTAATGATTCAAGGATTAAATCCAGGGCTAAAACTAAGGTGTCATTGTACGCTGATGATTCACACTGTTTTCTTTAAAACCACAACGTAGGAATCTCTCCACGGCTCTATAAGATCTAGATACATTTGCTATCCTCTCTGGATTTAAAAACCAAGATTATGATAAATGTACTCAATTACGTGATGGATCACAAACAAATACACATTTACTTGCCATGGTAGTATACCAATTTAAATGGTCTGCGTGATTGGACATACTCGGATCATACAATCCAAAGAAAGAAATTGATCTCACTCCAATAAATTTTCTATAGAAAGTTAGCAAAATAGATAAATTTGCTACCATGGAAGGGAAAATACTGTCTATTTGTGGGAAAATCACCCTGATCACTCTTTAATCATATCACAGTTTACCTATTTGCTTATGGTTTTAGCCTGCACTTGACCTGCTTTTTAATTTTCATTGAAAAAAATATTCCAATTTATTTGGACGGCAGCCAGATAAATTAAAAGGCCTATTATATAACGATATGAATTCGGGAGGCAGAAATTATTAAATATTAACAGCAATTAGACTCTCACTAAAGGCATCAGTCATACAAAAGTTATACTTAAATCCAAACTGTCTCTAGTAGATTGGTAAATGTTCTCATCCTATGTTCAAGAAGGGCCTTTGTCTTTATTCAGAATATACACCTGCTGCCTTTCGGTTGCTTGAAAAGAAATATCTCCAAAATATCGGTTATTTTTTAAACAAGCCTTAGAAGTTGGTTGCAATTTCAGTTTGTAATCCCTGAAAGGACGGAAAAATAGTCAACCCAAATCTTGTGGTTAAATTCAAATATAGTATTGATAAAAAACATGTATACTTCGACAAAATGTGTTAAAAAGTATAATTTTTAGTGAATGATATCATAATATAGGACTGGTGCGAGTAATTCACACATGCAGCTAACACAGACATATGGAATTGTCTGCTCCTACCCAAAATTAACAACCCAATTAATTGCAGCTAAACCACAAAATGGAAGAGCAGGTGGAAGGGATAAATAAGAACTTGTTATGTCGGCCTCTCTATTAAGAAATAAATGGTTAAAGAAAGTGTGATAATAAACAATTACAATTCAATTTAAGGACCAAAAACTTCAAGCTGTGCCATACTTACAATTGCAAAATGTTGGAAGTATTTCGATTTACCCCATTCATGGCACACTGTTTATGAATTGATAGCCAAACAAACGCCGGATCAAAACTTCGAAATTTTTCAATTTAAACTTATTGTACAAATTCTTGCAATGCAATAGATGTTATCATATATTGAGGGTATAACATATCTCCCAGGCCTGTCAGATTCTGCGTGAGGAGCAGAGTCATTAGACCAGTTTATTTTGGTATTGTCCGACATGTAGCTCGTTTTTGGTCACAAGGTCCAGGAATGGCTGCGAAAGAATGCAACAATTGGTGAACTAACGCTACAGATAGCAATACTGGGGGATTGAAAAGCCATAGTAATCAAATAATATATAATATTATTTTAGCAAACAATGTTTATTTTAATTTACAATCCGCTGAAGCTATGAGATTAGGAGAGATTCAATATTTTGTGAAAGCATCACAGCCACAGCTGAAAATCAATATGGCAAATAAAAATCCAAAATGGATGATGTTGGAAGATAGATGGGAAAGGTTGAGTGGAGCTGAAGGGTGGACTAATACAAGATAAACAATGTAGGCATACGGAGATCTGTGAAAGTGTATATAGTGCGGAGCTATGTGAAAATAGCACAGTTACAAGTGAAATCAAACTGGATGGACAACAGAAATAGAGGAAGGACTAAGAAAACAAACAGTACGAGAACTATTATTATAAAGTAGACTGTGTCTGTAAATGTGTATAAGATGTATAAATTGAAGGTAAAAACAGAAATGTTTATCAGTTTACTCCAATTGGGGGATCGGTGGTAGGGTTTGCAGGGAATAATAATAAAGGTATACTCTTTAAAAAAAAGTATGTATGTCTATGTAGGTATGTGTATGTATATATGTGTATATGTATGCATACGTGAATGGATATATATATTTACCCAAAAAAATATGGGGGATTGGAAATGATGCAGACAATTACATTGGAAACAACATTCTTTCCGCAATATTAAGCTGATCCACCCCCCAATAAAAAAATWAAAAAAAATWAAAAAAATWAAATAAAAAAAAACTACCAATCTAGAGCTTTAAAGCAGTGAATAATACACACATGATACGAGATACGCTCTCTGAAAGTATGCAGTGTGTGTGTAACTAGTCTCTCACACATACAAACACAATCCACGCCACAATGCCTAACATCAAAACGCCTGCTCCATGACAACAGTGATTTAATCACAGATACTCATGACTGACCCACTCTGCCCATTCATCGCCATTTACCCATTGTTGTCTTAGCTCTCCTGATCAAAACCTGTGATTGCTTTATGCCTCTCTCTAATGTCAATATGCCTTGTATACTGCTGTCCTGGCTAGTTCTTATTGTTTTATTTCACTGTCGAGCCCTCAGTCCTGCACAACATGCCTTAGATAGCTCTTTTGTCCCACCCCACACCCATGCAGAGACCTCACCTGGCTTAACTGGTGGCTCCAGAAACGAAACCTCTCTCATCGTCACTCAACGCCTAGGTTTACCTCCACTGTACTCACATCCTACCATACCATTGTCTGTACATTATGCCCTGAATCTATTCTACCACACCCAGAAATCTGCTCCTTTTATTCTCTGTCCCTAGCGCACTACACTAGACTATCCTACTTCTCCTCTGTTCCTCTGGTGATGTAGAGGTTAACCCAGGCCCTGTAGCCTCCAGTTCCACTCCTATTCCCCAGGCGCTCTCATTTGTTGACTTCTGTAACCGTAAAAGCCTTGGTTACATGCATGTTAACATCAGAAGCCTCCTCCCTAAGTTTGTTTTATTCACTGCTTTAGCACACTCCGCCAACCCTGATGTCTAGCCATGTCTGAATCCTGGCTTAGGAAGGCCACCAAAAATTCTGACATTTTCATCCCCAACTACAACATTTTCCGCCAAGATAGAACTGCCAAAGGGGGAGGAGTTGCAATCTACTGCAGAGATAGCCTGCAGAGTTCTGTCATGCTATCCATGCTATTCTGTCATGCTATCCAAACAGTTCGAGCTTCTACTTTTAAAAATCCCCCTTTCCAGAAATAAGTCTCTCACTGTTGCCGCTTGTTACAGACCCCCCTCAGCCCCCAGCTGTGCCCTGAACAACATATGTGAATTAATTACCCCCCATTTATCTTCAGAGTTTGTACTGTTAGGTGACCTACACTGGGATATGCTTAACACCCCGGCCACCCCACAATCTAAGCTWGATGCCCTCAATCTCACACAAATTATCAAGGAACCTACCATGTACAACCCTAAATCCGTAAACACGGGCACCCTCAAAGATATCATCCTGACCAACCTGCCCTCTAAATACACCTCTGCTGTCTTCAACCATGATCTCAGGGATCACTGCCTCCTTGCCTGCGTCTGTAATGGGTCTGCGGTCAAACGACCACCCCTCATCACTGTCAAACGCTCCCTAAAACACTTCAGCGAGCAGGCATTTCTAATTGACCTGGCCCGGGTATCCTGGAAGGATATTGACCTCATTCCGTCAGTAGAGGATGCCTGGTTATTCTTTAAAAGTGCTTTCCTCACAATCTTAAATAAGCATGCCCCATTCAATTCTTTTAAAACTGAGAACAGATATAGCCCTTGGTTCACTCCAGACTTGACTGCCCTTGACCAGCACAAAAACATCCTGTGGCGTACTGCATTAACCTCGAATAGCCGCTGCAATATGCAACTTTTCAGGGAAGTTAGGAACCAATATACACAGGCAGTCAGGAAAGCAAAGGCTAGCTTTTTCAAACAGAAATTTGCATCCTGCAGCACAAACTCAAAAAAGTTCTGGGACACTGTAAAGTCCATTGAGAATAAGAGCACCTCCTCCCAGCTGCCCACTGCACTGAGGCTAGGAAACACTGTCACCACCAATAAATATACRATAATCGAGAATTTCAATAAGCATTTTTCTACGGCTGGCCATGCTTTCCACCTGGCTACCCCACAGCAACTTGCCCAAGCCTCCCCCATTTCTCCTTCAACCAAATTCCATGTGTAACTCTGTGTTGTTGTTTGTGTCGCACTGCTTTGCTTTATCTTGGCCAGGTCGCAGTTGTAAATTAGAACTTGTTCTCAACTAGCTTACCTGGTTAAATAAAAAAAAATATTTAAAAAACACAGTCCAAAGAAGGGCCCGACGTATACAGAATGGTGTCGTCTGCGTAGAGGTGGATCAGGGAATCACCCGCAGCAAGAGCGACATCATTGACGTATACAGAGAAAAGAGTCGGCCTGAGAATTGAACCCTGTGGCACCCCCATAGAGACTGCCAGAGGTCCAGACAACAGGCCCTCTGATTTGACACACTGAACTCTATCAGAGAAGTAGTTGGTGAACCAGGCGAGGCAGTGAACCAGGCGAGGCAGATAATTTTAAAAGAGGGTCCAGATTGTCTAGCCCTCCTGATTTGTAGGGGTCCAGATTTTACTCTGGACGGTTCTGACCTAGAATATGTGGATAACTACAAATACCTAGTTGTCTGGCTAGACTATAAACTCTCCTTCCAGACTCACATTAAGCATCTTCAATCCAAAATGAAATCTAGAATCGGCTTCCATTTCGCAACAAAGCCTCCTTCACTCATGCTACCAAACATACCTTCGTAAAACTGACTATCCTACCGATCCTCGACTTCGGCAATGTCATTTACAAAATAGCCTCCAACACTACTCAGCAAATTGGATGCAGTCTATCACAGTGCCATCCATTTTGTCACCAAAGCCCCATATACTACCCACCACTGAAACCTGTATACTCTCGTTGGCTGGCCCTCGCTTCATACTCGTCGCCAGACCCACTGACTCCAGGTCATCTATAAGTCTATGCTAGGTAACGCTCCGCCTTATCTCAGCTCACTGGTCACAGCAGGTATATTTCACTGGTCATCCCCAAAGCCAACTCCCCCCTTGGCCGCCTTTCCTTCCAGTTCTCTGCTGCCAGTGACCGGAACAAACTGCAAAAATCRCTGAAGCAGGAGACTCTTATTTCCCTCAGTAACTTTAAACATCAGCTATCTGAGCAGCTAACCGATCGCTGCAGCTGTACATAGTCTATCTGTAAATAGCCCACCCAATCTACCTACCTCATCCCCATATTGTTTTTATTTACTTTCTGCTCTTTTGCACACCATTATCTCTACTTGCACATCATCATCTGCTCATCTATCACTCCAGTGTTAATTTGCTAAACTGTAATTACTTCGCTACTATGGCCTATTTATTGCCTTACCTCCCTAATCTTACTACATTTGCACACACTGTATGTAGATTTTTCTATTGTGTTATTGACTGTACGTTTGGTTATCCCATGTGTAACTCTGTGTTGTTTGTGTCGCACTGCTTTGCTTTATCTTGGCCAGGTTGCAGTTGTAAATGAGAACTTGTTCTCAACTGGCCTACCTGGTTATATAAAGGTGAAATATATATATATATTTTTAACTATGTTAACCTCCTGTTTACATCCACTATATCTCACTAGTAAAAATYCATTAATGCTGGTGACTTCAAGTATCATTGAAACACAATCGTCTTTTTGGGTTGACACCTGTTGGTCTGTGTTAGTTCTGAGGGGAACCTCAAATCAACACACAGCATAAAACTAACACATTACAACACAATATAAGTATACTGATTATTATACAAAGAAGAAACGTCAATGTCAAGGCATTGATTAAGATAATAATAAAAGATACATATCCCAGATAATGCCTTCACAAGTCTACTTCTACGGTAATCAAATAGTAAGTAAGTCAAATTAATTACCTGGCTTTGGTTGGATCCATCTTGATTCAGACAGTCATCTTTCTTTTCTGTTGGCTCTCTCACTATTCTCTCTTTGATTCAGTCCCTCCCTATCCTGCCTCCTTCCCTCCCTTTCTCTTGCACCCCTGCCCTCTAACTGGCCTGACGAGAACAACTGGATTCCTAAAATAACTAATCTGCTCTACGGCCTAGTTAATGTGTAGCAGTGGTGTTTGTTACGAGGGTGGCGCTGATTCATTTCTTCTGACTAGATGGTTTGTGTTGTTTCATGTCGATCAGTGATATCGATCATTCTGAGGAGGTAATAGTTCTACAGGAAGTGATCATGTCCTCTAAAAACCTGTCTGAGGAGCCTCTACCTAGAGACGTGAAGAGCACCAGTGCTTATAAGGGTTTTAAAACAGAGTGAGACATAGAATGGTAGTTGAATGAGGTGATTGAAAAAAAGGATAAATGTCAAATGACAGACAGATCAGCAGACATGTAGAGAGGACGTGGGAAGGGAAGTGGAAAAGGTTAGAGGGATGTGGCGACAGGTGAAGAGAGAGGGAGGGAGAGGACAGGGTAATGATAAAAAGAGAGCCAGTGAGGAGTATAATTTAATAAGTTAATGCTACGTCGAGGAATGCAGAGACTACATACCAGAAGTTATACACACCATTACACCGTCATACACACACACAGACCATGCAAGTAATGAGCAAGAAAACAAAGCTATACATAATGTATGCTGCAGTCATACACTGAATAGAACAGTAGCTAACACTTACAGTCATACACTGAATAGAACAGTAGCTAACACTTACAGTCATAATAACAACTGCATACCAGGTCACTTTTACAAGGGATTTTTTATTTAAAAAATATATACAATTGATCAACTTTGTTGAGCACGTCCCCCACCTTATTCAAAACAAATCAATGTCTGCATATATTGTATGTGATTTGAGAATAAAACTAGTTTGTCTTTAGTAAAATCACCAGTAACAATTCAATGTTAAAAAGTGCTGTAAAATATTATAAAATCCAATACATGGCATTTCACTGTACTTGTGCACCTGACATTAAAAACTAGAAACTTGAGTGCTATCTATTCATCAACCCATCCCTAGTTTCCATGTTTAGTCTCCCAGAGATCAGTCAGCCCTGCAGAGTGACAGGTGTGTCCTCTGACTAAGGGATCCTGAATAATGGCAGCATGATGATGGGGCTTTAAGGAATGTCAATAACTCAGGGATAACACCTACAGAAGACCTGTCTGTGCCCTAACAGTACTGACACAACTATTACTGTACAGATATAAGAATCAATCTCTTGTGGTAATCAAAAACCATGGCACAGAGACAACCTAGACGGGTGTGATTTTTAGAGGAGGAATGCACTGCACACTGAATAGTAAAGAAATATGACAGATTGATACATCCCTAACTTATTTTGTAAAACAAGAATGTGCACATCAAGACAGTAGTAAAAGACAGCAAAACTACAGTAGTTTGAYCTTCACGCCCAAGCAGCAACTTATCAAAGAACCATTCAAATATACAACATCCTCCTATGCAGCATTAATAACCATATAAAAACCACTTCAAAGACTTCAAATATGACATATAATGCTAATATCTTTTTGATATGTTTGTGGTTGATTAATGCAAGATAGAGACAGGGAAGATAAAAGCTATACAGATTCCTATCTAAATATTAGCTTGAGTACTACTGCAACACTAGTAATTAATACATTTCACATTTACATTTTAGCCATCCTTATCCAGAGCGATTTACAGGAGCAAGTATGGTTAAGTGCCTTGCTCAATGGCACAGACCTATTTTTTTCACCTTATCAGCTCAGGGATTCGAACCAGCAACCTTTCAGTTACTGGCTATCTATCGCCACCTAATACTCAGTAATATAGAACTGTAATACTATAGATGGGTGTTAAATCTGTATTACCCTAAACACAGCGGTTAACTCAATTGTTAGTGTGGTTCTCATACCTGTGTGTGGCACATTACAAGTTTGCCTGTTTTACAAACAGCACTGTCTAAAACTGCTTTTTATAAACATACGATTCCTCATTGGTTCGAATGTGCAAAGAATATATATATATATATTTGAAAAACATATAAGAACAGTACGGTCGGTAATCAATAATCAGCCTCATTGCCAAAAGGTTATATAATACATTATGACATATTATGAAAGCATGGCAACACTTCCACCTAGTCTATCAGATCTGGACCAGGTGGAACAACTCCATAATTGTTACCACGGGCTAACAATCCGTATTCTCTCAGGACTACACAAGTGAGGTCAGGACAAGGGATGTGGCTGATCTTCTCTCTCTCCCATTAGCACCTCCCCCATCTCTCTTCTCCTCCCCTAATTATCCTATACATATGATGAATAGTCTTGGTCCCTCTCGGTTTCTCTTTTGAGTCGACATAGAGAAGAGAACCTGTAAGGGTCCCCTATTGGTCTATACAGTCTGCAGCTCTCTCCTCTACTGATCTCCATACATGGTCTCCGCTCCTCTGCAGTCCCTCCAGGTCCATGTCTCTCAGCTTCTCCAGCAGATGGTACAAGGAGGGCGTGCTAGCACCCCTCCCCCTCCCTGCATACTTCCCTTAGCCCAGACCCTCAGCATCTGTCTTGGGCTTCCTTAGTGTCACGGAGGTCGGTCATTCTCAGCCCTCTTATCACTATGTCACTCACACCCAGCGAACCACCGCCCTTCACATGGCGCGCGGGGGACTTGGTCCAACACGAGTAGATCAACCAGAGACTGGAGGGAGAGAGGAACAGAGAGAGGTATAGGAGGGGAGAGAGATTAAAATAGAAGTCCAATATACACTACATGCCACAAAATATGTGCCACAAATATGTGGACACCCCTTCAATGAGATGGATTCGGCTATTTCAGCCACACCGTTGCTGACAGGTGTATAAAATTGAGCACACGGCCATGCAATCTTTCATAGACAACATTGGCAGTAGAATGGCCTTACTGAAGAGCTCAGTGACTTTCCACTGTCATAGGATGCCACCTTTCCAACAAGTCAGGTCGTCAACTTTCTGCCCTGCTAGAGATGCCGAGGTCAACCAGTAAGTGCTGTTATTGTGAAGTGGAAACATCTAGGAGCAAACAACGGCTCAGCCGCAAAGTGATAGGCCACACAAGCCTCACAAACGGGACGCTGAGTGCTGAAGTGCGCAAAAAATAGTCTGTTCTCGGTTGCAACACTCACTACCCAGTTCCGAACTGCATCGGACAGCAACACGTCAGCACAAAGAACTGTTCGTCGGGACCTTCATAAATGGGTTTCCATGGCTGAGACAGCCGCACACAAGCCTAAGATCACAATGTGCAATGCTAACCGTCGGCTGGACTGGTGTAAAGGTTGCCTCCATTGGACTCTGGAAACGCGTTCTCTGGAGAAATGAATTCCCGCTTCACTATCTGGCAGTCCGATGGACGAATCGTCTTGGGTGGATCCCAGGAGAACGCTACCTGACCAAATGCATAGTGCCAACTGTAAAGTTTGGTGGAGGAAGAATATATGGTCTGGGCTGTTCATGGTCGGCTTGGCCCCTTAGTTTCAGTGAAGGGAAATCTTAACTCGACAGCATATAATATACATTCTAGACGATTCTGTGCTTCAACTTTGTGGCAATAGTTAAGGGAAGCCCTTTCCTGTTTCATCATGTTAAGCCCCCGTGCACAAAGCGACGGTCCATTAAGAAATGGTTTGTCGAGATCGGTGTGGAAGAACTTGACTGGCCTGCACAGGGCCCTGATCTCAACCCCATCAAACACCTTTGGGAGAAATTGGAACGCTGACTGCACGCCAGGCCTAATCGCCCAACATTAGTTCCCACCTCACTAATGCTCGTGGCTGAAATGGAAGCAAGTCCCCACAAGCAATGTTCCAACATCTAGTGAAAGCCCTCCAGAAGAGTGGAGGCTGTTATAGCGCAGAAAGGGGGGGACGCAGCTACATATTAATGCACCATGATTTTGGAATGAGATGTTCGACGGGCAGTGTCCACATACTTTTGGCCATGTAATGTATATAAAAATATAAAAATCACATTCCAACACACACACATACAGCTTTGTTTTCATGAATTCTTCAGGACTTTTTGGAGAGTAAAAAACATATTTCCTTTCAAAATCCTAACCCTTAAACCTAACCAAACCCTAACCTTAAAAAGGTCCTCACTTCCAGAATTGTTCTTGTTGTCCTACCTTGTCAGGACATTCTGATGACTCGTCAGGACATTCTAGTCCGGATAAAATAGGTAAACATGTGCACCACCACACGTTCGCATGCCGCACATGCACACACACTTACTCTTGATCTCCTTGGGGGACACAGTCCGGTAGCTTGCTGAGGGGCTCCGGTCACACTCACACACTGGGCTACATGAAGGATACTCTGGTTGAAGAACGTTCTGTAGTGTCCTCTTGGATCAGCCTCTACAATCACAGAAAATGGAAAACATCAGAATTCTACTATATAGAACTGCATCCACTACCAGTACATCCTAAACCCGGGGAGTACAGTACAATCAATAAAGGAAATCCTATTGGTTTCCTCCCTGGCACTATGGTGCAAACAGTCTATAAATGCTCTTGGGTATTCAAAACAGTAGATTTGGTATCTATTTTTTCTCCATACAAGCCTTTTAGAGGTTTTTATCAGATTGGGTTTGTCCAGTCAGGTCAGAGGTGAAATGTGAGATGTCAGGGGTCAAAGGTGAGAGGTCAGAGATGTATCTCACCCGAGTAGACGTCTCAGAGACCTGAGAGGTGATCTCAGCAGAGGGAAAGGAGCTAGACCCCTTTGGTTTCCGTCGGACCACAAGTACGCCCATGATCCCCACAATCACCAGTAACAACACACAAACACAGCCGGACACAACCAACAGGTAGGGAGACCAAACACCCCATCCAGTATCTTCGGCTGGAAAGAGGGGAAAACATGCAGAGAATGAATACGTTCTGCAGCCCTTAGGGCAGAAATAGTCTAGTTCCAATATATTTAAGCAAAACAAAAAAAAGTTTCAAAGTATCTTGTGACCCACCAAATAAACAAACTATGTTTCTAGCCAGACCCAGCCACAAAGTATCAGAAACTCACGATGTGCACTGCCATCGACATTGGGAGTGGGATGTGTGCCTGAAGAACACTCCTGCTGGCAGTCAGCAGTCAGCTCACAACTGGAGAGAAAATGCACACAGGAAATGGTATGTTATTGAAGAGGAAGTGGCCCGTTTGTGAAGAGGAAATGATTAATGTTGAGACATGTGAAGAACAGCTCTACAGAAGAACCATCCAGGCCATCCTGTTGCAGCATACCCCCCTCCGGAAAGACAGAACACTGAAAGAGACCGTTACCAGCACTTTATCAGTGGCCACCACTGCCTATGGTCTTGATATATGGTTATATCCTGCCTGGTTGGCCCTGTCCGGGGTTATAGACCCCTACTGTCACAGCCTTCAGTAATTATGCTGCAATAGTTTATGTGTCGGGGGGCTAGGGTCAGTCTGTTATATCTGGAGTATTTCTCCTGTCTTATCCGGTGTCCTGTGTGAATTTAAGTCTCCCTCTCTCATATATATATATATATGAAAAGCCAACTGACATTTACTCCTGGAGGTGCTGACCTGTTGCACCCTCTACAACTACTGTATTATTATTTGACCATGCTGGTCATTTATGAACATTTGAACATCTTGGCCATGTTCTGTTATAATCTCCATCCGGCACAGCCAGAAGAGGACTGGCCACTCCTCAGAGCCTGGTTCCTCTCTAGGGTTCATCCTAGGTTCCTGCCTTTCTAGGGAGTTTTTCCTAGCCACCGTGCTTCTACATCTGCATTGCTTGCTGTTTGGGGTTTTAGGCTGGGTTTCTGTATAGCACTTTGTGACATCGGCTGATGTAAAAAGGGCTTTATAAATACATTTCATTGATTGATTGATTGATAAGCAGTAGATTAGGGTGAATCAGGTGTGTTAGTGCTGTGCTGGAACTAAAGCCTGGACACACAGACCTTCTCCTGTCAACCTTACATAGCAACAGACTGTATGTCTCTAGGACCAGGGTTGGTGTGACCACAAAACAGCTGACATGTCAAAATACTTCTTCCTTTTTAACTCACCCACGGGAAGAAGTTTGTTGCACAATGTTGCAGACAGATTCTATTAAACTTCCCATTTACAAGCAGAATGTTCATTTTTTGTTACTTTGTTTTTATTGAACAACACAATGATAATACAAATAAAGTAAAAGAACCAAAAAGGTCTGGCAGGTACAGCACCCATCATACAATTTTACAGTATGAAACCCATTTTCCCTCTCTCCTCTTTAGTTCTTAAAGCAAAGGTCATATTTCTTTAACAATATCCATTGTGTCACGGTGGGAGGGTCTTTTTGTAGCCATTTCCTAGTGACAGCCTTTTTACTGGCTGCCAGTAACACCTTCAACAGGTACTTTTCTCTATTGTGTAAATTATCAAACATTTCACCCAAATACAAAGAAATTAATGTTTGTTCTATGTCAAATCCAATAATTTTTTCAATGTTAGATCTTATTTCTCCCTAGTAAATTTTGATTGCGGGGAAGGACCAAAAGACATGAGAGTGGTCCGCCCTCAATAGAATACTGAAGATCAAATCAGACGTGGCTCCTACACCCTATGTTGGAGAGAATTTAACAACGCGTTTCTTTCATAACATAAACTGAAATCCCAAGACAATGACTGGGCTCCACCCTTGGTATAGGCAGAGGAAATGATGCAACGTTTCTTTGTTAACACCTAAACGAACTCACACGCACCTGAGCGTTCCCTACATACCTTTGGATTCGGTAAGAGACACGCTCTTCACGCGTATTGCTTCAGTACACACCCTAGAAACTGTGAACATCCAAACAGAAACTGGGCTCCCTAACCCTTGTGAGAAGGAATGGTAAACCACGTTTCTTCTTAACAGCCTGAACCTGACCAATCCAATACAACTCGGATCCCTACACCCTGTTTGGGGAATGTTACTACAGTTTCATTGCATACGACCCTAAACTGAAATCAAAACAGACACTGGCTCCCTAACCCTTGTTGGAGACCGACACTAGGTTACACGTTCTTCATATACACCTAAACTGAAATTCCCACAAACATGACTGGCTCATAACACCCTTGTTGGCAGAGATCGTAATAACACAAGTAGTTACATTACAGTCAGAGATCCTTACAACTGAAATCCACAGACTTGGCACGCTACACCCTTGTTGGAGCAGCCAATAGATTTACTAAACGTTGTGCCTGTATAATACGACGAACAATCTATAAGACATGTACGTGGCATCACGCCTTACAATGGCCCCTTGTTGGAGAAATGATTTATTTAAAGTCATTTTCTTCTGATAACACCATAGAAGGGAAGACCCAAACACTGACTGGGTCTCCTACCAACAGCTTCGGCAGAGAATGTCTACATACGTGTGTTCATTCTCATACACACCGTAAATCGGTGAATTCCAACAGCATACCTGGCTCCTAACACCTTGGTTGGAGAGAATGTTTATTACCCATACGTCTTCTCATAAGACAGTATAACTCATGGCAAAACATGTTAAAAAGACTAAGGACAGTCGGCCATAGATGGTACTTGACCTTGGGTATGAGATTGAAGACAATAGTGTAACACCGACGTCTCTCGTGTTATCAATAACACCTAAACTGAAATCCAACTATGTACCAGGGTCGCTCCTATCACGTGATGGACGATGATCCGTGTATATACCCCCGACTGGTTCTTGTATTCTATATAAGCAACCATAATAGCTCTGAGACATCCATACGAGCTGGACTCACTCTAGATCCTCTCATAGATATTGGTATGGGAGAATGATTAATTACATGTTCTCTCATCTAGGACATCTCGACTAACTGAAACATAGCTAGCCACAGACTGTGGCTGCTCATTAACACCCTCTAGGTATGTCTGGATTGCAAGGTTAGAAATATGGTGCAAGCCACGTCCAATTTGCTTGTCATAACCCACTAAACTGAAAATCCAAAAGCACTCTGGGGTGCCTCATAAACCACCCCTAGTTGGAGGAGAATGGTTTGACTCAACGTTGCATGTCATAACAGCAGAAGCTTGACTCGGTTATAGCAGAGCGAGTCATCTCGTACGACCCAGTGGCACTTGTGTTGGAGAGAATGTTTACACGTTTCTTCATAACACCTAACTGAAAATCCAAAACAACTGGCTCCTACACCTTGTTGGAGAGAATGTTATACGTTTCTTCATAACACCTAAACTGAAATCAAACAGACTGGCTCCCTACACCCTTGTTGGAGAGAATGTTACACTGTTTCTTCATAACACTCTAAACTGAAATCCAAACAGACTGGCTCCCTACACCTTGTTTGGAGAGAATGTTACACGTTTCTTCATAACACCTAAACTGAAATCCAAACAGACTGGCTCCCTACACCCTTGTTGGAGAGAATGTTATACGTTTCTTCATAAACACCTAAACTGAAATCAAAACAGACTGCGTCCCTACACCCTGTTGAGAGAATGTTAACGTTTCTTCATAACACCTAAACTGAAATCCAAACAGACTGGCTCCCTACACCCTTGGAGAGAATGTTACACGTTTCTTCATAACACCTAACTGAAATCCAAACAGACTGGCTCCCTACACCCTTGTTGGAGAGAATGTAACGTTTCTTCATAACACTAAACTGAAATCCAACAGACTGGCTCCCTACACCCTTGTGAAGAGAATGTTACACGTTCTTCATAACACCTAAACTGAAATCAAAAGACTGGCTCCCTACACCCTTGTTGGAGAAGATGTTACACGTTTCTTCATAACACCTAAACTGAAATCAAACAGACTGTCCTACACCCTTGTTGAGAGAAGATACGTTTCTTCATAACACCTAACTGAAATCAAACAGACTGGCTCCCTACACCCTTGTTGGAGAGAATGTTACACGTTTCTTCATAACACCTAACTGAAATCCAAACAGACTGGCTCCTACACCCTTGTTGGAGAGAATGTTACACGTTTCTTCATAACACCTAAACTGAAATCCAAACAGACTGGCTCCCTACACCCTTGTTGGAGAGAATGTTACACGTTTCTTCATAACACCTAAACTGAAATCCAAACAGACTGGCTCCCTACACCTTGTTGGAGAGAATGTTAACGTTTTCTTCATAACACCTAAACTGAAATCCAAACAGACTGGCTCCCTACACCCTTGTTGGAGAGAATGTTACACGTTTCTTCATAACACCTAAACTGAAATCCAAACAGACTGGCTCCCTACACCCTTGTTGGAGAGAATGTTACACGTTTCTTCATAACACCTAAACTGAAATCCAAACGACTGGCTCCCTACACCTTGTTGGAGAGAATGTTACACGTTTCTTATAACACCTAAACTGAAATCCAAACAGACTGGCTCCCTACACCCTTGTTGGAGAGAATGTTACACGTTTCATTCCATAACACCTAAACTGAAATCCAAACAGACTGGCTCCTACACCCTTGGAGAGAATGCGGT
>NC_036858.1:52231828-52249967 GCF_002910315.2 Salvelinus sp. IW2-2015
TATATCAAGTTTATCTGAACAGTAAGATACCAAGAATAGATATACAACATTACCCCCACTATTGTTGGTAATTGTATGGCCTTACCAAACCTAAAAGATTATTTTGTGTCAGCCCAATTGAGACCTCTGGTTTGTTGGTGCAATTCAGAATACGAATCCAAATGGAAAGACATTGAGACTACTTTGACAGAGATACCCATACAGTCCGTTTAGGTTAATAAGGGCATGGTAACAGAAATATACAATAGACAAAATCAGTGGATTCATTTCTCGCTTAAGACATGGTTAGGGTTGTTAAGCAAATTAATTTAGACAGAGATCAAACTGCTGAGTTGGCCCACATACGACCCCAGCTTCATCCCTGCAACTCAGGACAGCAGATTTAAACAATGGACACAGAAAGGCATCACATGATTTTGTACAATTATAAGGAATGAGATCCTGGAGAATTTCCAGGACCTAAGAAAAAACATGGCTTAGATAAACAAAATTGATCAAATCTATTTTACAGATACATATAAGTACAACACTATTTTTTTAATGGATATAAAAGTGATTGATCCTCAAAATGTATCCAAGTATTCACTAACGCATACAACTTGGGGAGTAACAAAAAAAACTATTTCAAATCTTTACTTGGGTATTCATCGTCAAAGAAACATTCTACAAACATATTAAACAGAAATGGGAGAGGAACTTACATTGAAATAACTGATGAAACATGTTGAACATATTAGAGACTCAACAAAGCTCCACCAACCAAGGTCATGGAGAGAATTCTGTTGGAAGAATGTTACACGTTTCAACACCTAAACTGAAATCAAACAAACTGGCTCCCTACACCTTGTTGGAGAGAATGTTATACGTTTCTTCATAACACCTAAACTGAAATCAAAACAGACTGGCTCCTACACCCTGTGGAGAGAATGTTACACGTTTCTCATAACACCTAAATGAAATCCAAACAGACTGGCTCCCTACACCCTTGTTGGAGAGAATGTTACACGTTTCTTCAATGTTTATCCCTAAACCGTTTAGGTGGGATTTCTATGGGCAGTGATTGGAACAAATACAGTAACCTCGGCAGTTTGCTTGTTTCAATTCTACTACTAAGATCTAAGGGAAGTGAATTCCACCTGTCCAGGTCATCATAAATATTTTCTTGTTGATGTGATCGTAATTCATGTCATAAAGTTTGGGTGTATCTTTTGTTTGATTTACTCCAAGATATTTCATGGATGAAGAGGTATACTTACTCTTCAGCTCTTCCTGTGGGGTATAATTATATACTAGGGCTGAACCCAAGAGTTTTAACGGACAAAAGAGTGTCAGCTTGTTCACAAGCCAGTACTCACATTTTGCATGGATGACAGGCCTTGTTTTTCTTGTCTCGGAAGTAGAAGTCCTCACATTCACACACTCTGTCATTCTCTTGAGTACCTGTCAACAACAATATGTACACTCAGTACACACACAAACTTTGTCATACACACACACACAAATAATACTACTAGTACTACAAGACAAAGGGTTGTCATTATTATGTAATAACCATTATACTGTGTAATCCATAAGTAAATACCAGGTTGGGTGGAAAAACGTGAAACATTATGAACCACACTAGCAAGACAAACTCACATGGTTGCGTTTCTCTCTCTCCAGGTCCACATGTCTTGCAAGTGAGGCACTCCCATGTTCCCGAGTTTATTATATTTTTGTAGAAGCCTTTTTTGCAGTGACACATTGTGTTCTTACTCTTCTTGCATGATGACACCACTTCCTCATTGTCTACAGGTGTATGGAACAACACAGCCAAGGAGAACAGAATAGAGAGAAAGAGAGAGAAGACAAGAGACATTTGCTATCATACCACATTGAGACCATCTATAGTGATGCCATTTTATTCAATGTATTTTGTAAATACTTGCACATTATTGTAAATCATTGAAAATGTTTCTAAATAATTGTACTGTACCAACACAGCGTGTACATCGGAGGCAGGTATTGGCATAGTTACTCTTCTCTCGGTACGTCTGGCCCTCTTCACAGGGGACACATTTGCTATTCCCGCCGTCCTTAGTGCAGTGCTCCTCCAGCTTAAACCCTGGAGAACACAAGGCATACATACTAAGGGGGAGGCAATACAATCCAGCATATTTATTTACTGTAAAACCTGGTAATACGTCAGAGCTAAAACTAGGCTAGAGAGTGACAAATATAGTATACAGTATGTAGGGCCTACCGCGTGACAGACGACTGAACGGCCGTCTTTTATACACAATAAGAGTAGAATCTTGAAATAAGATGTTTGTTTAAAGCTGGAATCCTTAAGTGGTGAAACTGCCACATCCATTTGGGATATTACAACAAAGAAGTTACTGCAAACATATGTTTTCCCCCTCTGACATCAATGCACAGGCACACACATCTCCCCCGCTGCACCGAGTGAGCCAATTGAAGCACACGTAGCATTCTCTTTTGCCTTGCGCAACATTTGGTGATCCAGAAACAAGAGACCACTTGTGTGGCTGTTTTGTACGGAAATCTGGGAATATTTGGCCAATTAAACATTTGTGGTTCCTCTCAGGGGAAAAGAAAATAGACTTTTAAAACAGGATTGAGTGAAGTAGCATCAAATATGTTGAATGAGCAACTAATGAGCATGGAGAGTTTGACGAAATGACCTTATATCTTTCAGTCTAATACGGATGTTTACTTATTTTTTTAGCTCTTCGTTAGACACACGCTTTTTGTAAACACCGGTAGGTAACTGTCCTCTCCAAGTTTAGCTGGAATTTAGCCCCRAAATTATTTAAAAAATGTGATTGGTTGACGATATAACATTGGCCTACATCTCTTCTTGCGCTGTGCAGAATATCAGATCTCAACAACATTGGAGAAGTGTTAAAAACGTCCATCAGCAGTTGAAACAATAAGAAAGCGTAAAAAAAGTTGAGGGATGGGGCTGGAGAAACGTAACCACTCTCAAATTCATAGACAGAGCTATGCAAGGACTGACCATCCATGATATCAGAATTATAGTTTTAATCATGTTTTGAGACTATACAATATTTGTTAACATTTACTTTGTTTACAAACATTGGAGTAAAACAAGCTTATATTTGGGGTTCTGATGGGGTACGACAGTTAAACTAAGCTCATGGGGCATTTCTAAGTTATATTCTTCAAAAATCAATAGGTACATATCATTAATTAAATCAAAAAATGAATGTAGTTACTGCAGATTTCCCCTTTATCACCCGCACCACATCCTTATGCTATAGTATATTGTCATAAGGGCAACTTCACTGCAAAAGAGACAGATTGGAATGTAAATTCTCATCAAATTAATAGGAAGTCAATAAAATAAAATAAAAATCAACCTTTTTCTAAATTAGTAGTGTTTCATTTGTTGATAAAATGAGGGACATGATTATTTGGTTGCGGGACGTGGGACAAAGGGCAAAAATGAGGGACTGTCCCACACAATCTGGGACATGTAGTTACCCTAGTTCTGGGGCGAACAGTGGCACTGCACTGTTCCCTTTAAAGCGGATTTGATCTTTAGCTCAATGCATAGTGTATGGAAAAGTATAAGTTACATCCACATTACACTCTGGAATGGAAAAGCCCAGCTGTATAAGTGCAGTGTAATATAGTACAGAAGGCCTACCTTCATGGCACTTTCGACAGCATGTCCCGTTAGCATTGYGGTAATGACTCCCCTCAGGGCATTGAAACTCCTGGGTCCTAGGAGGTGGTGGTGGTGCCGAGAGGGAGGGGTCTACTGACCAGCACTGCAACATTACATTACATTGTTGTTATAGAACAGATACAATCAAATACCAGTCATATGTAATTACTATTATATATTTTATAACTGATTGATAGGCTACTGTATAGGCCTATTCCTGAAATGATTGACTAATTTATTTACTGATTTAATAATGTATTAACACTGAATTGAATGGTGTGAATAATTGACAAATTTGATAGTTGATGGATTGGTGGGGGATAATTAATGTATTGCTGAGAAATAAGTACGACTAGATGGGGCATTATGTTATTGGTAGAGGGCATTATGCATCTGTTCATGTCATGTTAAAGTTTCTTACCAATACGAGCAGAGCGCAAACGTTCAGAATGCATTTTTCCTTCCATTTCCCTCTCAAGACGTCCATTCTTTCACACCACTCTCCTCACTAACATCATCTTTGAAAGAACAACACCTGCAGAAAGGAGAGATGGGGTAAAACGTGTGACAAAACTCTTCATAATGCTTTCACACATTAGGCCTACTTGACTTACGTTTTTTCTAGTGCAAAGAAAATGTTGTCAATATGAATCAGTATTTCACTGTGCAAAAATAACTTTTTTCTACCATGTCTAGGCTATATAGATATGAACTTTGTTTGATTTAAAACACATAGCCTAGCTAGCGTTATAACGTAAGTCTCGGAAAATAATTTACATAGCCTATCGGGCCTAGGCTATGAATTAATTTATTTTAGAATGTAACCTTTGTTTATCTAGGCAAGTCAGTTAAGAACAAATTCTTATTTACGACGGCCAAACACGGCCGCTCTATGGTACTCCCAATCACGGCCAGTTGTGATACACCCTGGATTCGAACCAGAGTTTCGGTAGTGACGCCTCTAGCGCTGAGATGCAGTGCCTCAGACCGCTGCGACACTCGGGAACCCATGTATGGCGAGGTAAATTATTTTCCGGGACTTACGTTATAGCTGGGCTATGCATTTTAATTAATACAAAGTCCATATCTAGTTCAAGAATAAACTCCACTTAAACCACAATAAAAACCGAGAAAACGTATTTAGTTTCGATTTCACTGTAGCGTACACCCACTGCTTTTAGCCGCAGAAGTCCGATATTATCAATCTCTTTTCCCAAAACTATAGGCGGAGAGTTACCGTCACTTACCTTTATCAAAACCGCCCCTACATGACAAATGGCGATGCAGTCGAGTCTCCAAAATTAAAATGTAATTTGTAGTAAGACTTTAAGAAATGCATTCAAATCTCAAAAGATACGCCAGGGTATTAAATCGCGAGTTCTAGTGAGGGGGCGGACTCAAACGGGAAAATGGAAACGTCATTGTTTCAAGGAAGTCTGAATTGCAGGGCGTAATACAGGTTACGCCATAGTACTCGATTGAGCAATAGCAGGCTGTGCGCCTATGGGTCACAAGAGACATTTCCCAAGTGTATAAAAACAACAATTGAAACACCTGCAGGGTGCTAGGGGGATTGTTTATTTTATCGGGATGTAGCATAATGCTAAATACGCATTCCCCCTCTGCCTATCGGAGCAACAGGTGAGAGGGGTATGTTGAGCGATTTGTTACATTCATTATCACTACGTCAAGGAAATATAGTATCTAACAAAGATATCTACGTAAATTTTAGGGAGTTGTGTGTCCCTGGAAATAATCAGAATTCATGTAAACAACCCTTTTGAAAACATAGCTTGTCTCTTGGCACAATTTACCCCGGGTATGGAGTAAATTGAGTACGGGAACAGGGTAGCCTAAGCATAGCGAAACAAGGCATTTTTCATCTTTTAAACTTGACTAATCACTCAAATGCGAGGTGTCTTCAAAATACTATTCATATTATGCATAAAACAGACTAAATGTAATCATCATTTGTATGGGATGTGTTGATTAGACATTGGCTCAACTTGCCCCTCGCCCAATCAGAATCACCGTTATTCGCCAAGTACATTTACTCATACTCAGAATTTAACTTGGTGAGATGGTGCTTCTAGTGATAGACAACATTTAGAGACAGACAGCAGAGTTTAAACAAAGTTTACATACATTATATATACACAATAATAATGGTACAATTTACACCAAAGAAACCATTTTGACTATATTTGCCCACACACCTACAAGGGTGCCCTTTCATGCTAGGTTTAGGACCTCCTATTGTAGCTTATAGAGATCCCAACTGATGTATAAAACCAGTGGAGGCTGCTGAGGGGAGGACGGCTCATAATAATGGCTGGAACGAATGGAATAAAAAATGGAAACCATGCGTTTGATGTACTTGATACCATTCCACTCATTCCAGTCCAGCTGTTACCACGAGCCCGTCCTCCCCAAATAAGATGCCACCAACCTCCTTTGTATAAAAGTTTTAAAACTATCTACTTTAAAACTAACCTATAACTAGCATCATGAAACCTATATCACAATAAATGTATTTGACTTTGTGAAAATCCGTTTTTTGGACCTAACTTGCTTGCTGCTTTTTCCATGTGGTTTCTTCCTTCACAGACTCTATGAAATTATGACCTCTTCCTAAATATTTGGTCGCATAATTCATTTTGTGTATGGTTTCCTAGAAACAACTAACCTTTTGGCTCAACTTACAACACTCTCCCACATATATATATAGAGAGAGAGAGATTTTAAATATGCCTTATCTTTCTGTTACCTGTGTTTATCTGATTGCTCAGCAGTGCAGTGAGAAGTACTTCCTTTCTTCAGAACCCACTTCCTTCTCAAAGCGCTCCCCCCCACCCCCACCGCACTCCTCTACTGGCTGTTATACACTGAACAAAAATATAAACGCAACATACAACAATTCAATTCATTACAGTTCATAAGGAAATCAATGAAAATAAATWAATTAGGCCCTGATCTATGGATTTCACATGACTGGGAATACAAATATGCATCTGTTGGTCACAGATACCTTAAAAAAAGGTAGGGTTGTGGATCAGAAAACCAGTCAGTGTCTGGTGTGACCACCATTTGCCTCATGCCGCGCGACACATCTCCTTCGCATAGAGTTGATCAGGCTGTTGATTGTGGTCTGTGGAATGTTGTCCCACTCCTCTTCAATGGCTGTGCGAAGTTGCTGGATATTGGCGGGAACTGGAACACACTGTTGTACACGTCGATCCAGAGCATCCCAAACATGCTCAATGGGTGACATGTCTGGTGGGTATGCAGGCCATGGAAAACTGGGTCATTTTCAGCTTCCAGGAATTGTGTACAGATCCTTGCGACATGGGGCCCTTGCATTATCATGCTGAAACATGAAGTGATGGCTGCGGATAAATGGCACGACAATGGGCCTCAGGATCTCGTCACGGTATCTCTGTTTTTTCAAATGGCCATCTATAAAATGCAGGTGTGTTTATTGTCCGTAGCTTATGCCTTCCCGTAACTCCACTATGGGGCACTCTGTTCACAACGTTGACATCTGCAAACCGTTCTCTCACACGACGCCATACACCTGTTCYGCCACCTGCCCAGTACAGTTGAAACCAGGATTAATCCGTGAAGAGCACACTTTTCCAGTCGGTTACGACGCCGAACTGCAGTCTAGTCAAGACCCTGGTGAAGACAACGAGCACGCAGATGAGCTTCCCTRAGACGGTTTCTGACAGTTTGTRCAGAAATTCTTCGGTTATGCAAACCCACAGTTTCGTCAGCTGTCCGGGTGGCTGGTCTCAGACGATCCCGCAGGTGAAGAAGAAGGATGTGGAAATGCTCACTAACAGGGATGTAAACAAATTTGTCCTCAAAATTTGAGAGAAATACATGTTTTGTGCAGATGAAACATTTCTGGGATATTTTATTTCAGCTCATGAAACATGGAACCAACACTTAATATGTTGTGTTTATATTTTGTTCAGTCTAGTTACAACACTTTAGGAGTTAATCTAAATAATCTAAAATTACTTAGTTTTAACTGAATTAATTAGTATTGAGAGATGCACCAACCAACAGTAAAGACTGCTGAGTGTAATTGCAACATGTGTATGCCCTCTAGAGTCTGTTCTGTGTACTAGATGTCATCCAACTACAGTACATCAAGAAACAAAATGTATGTTTGTCATGGGCAAAGAAACTCAAAAGGGGTGATTATACTAATTAATACAAATGTTGATCCAATTGTGCAACCAGATCCGCAAGGATGATGGATTATTTTAAATATGCTATTGGACCAAAAACAGATCTGGCTAATTAATCTATATGGGCCAAATAATGATGATCCACACTTTTTAGAAAATATATATAATAATCTTTTGAGCTCACAAGCAATGAAATAATATATTATTATGGTGGGAGAATATAATACGGTTTTAAGTACCTCAATGGATTGTAAAGGAAATCACTCTACAAACTATCACCCTCAAGCATTAAGGAGATCACAAAGATCATGGATACATTAGAACTAGTGGATGTATTGAGGTTGAAAAACCCTGACCTAGTGAGATATACACGGAGGAGGCTTAATCAAGCTAGCCGTCTTGATTACTTCCTAGTCTCGTTCTTGCTGGCATCAAAAGTTTAAAAAKTATTAATAGGAGACCGAATGCGATTGGATCACCATCTAATTGGCCTCCATATAACTCTTACAGAATTTCCACGTGGATATTGGAAATTTAATCAAAGCCTGTTCGATGACAATTTGTTCTTAACTACGACAAAATAATTCATAATTGACTTTTTTTTGTACAACATACAGTGGGGCAAAAAAGTATTTAGTCAGCCACCAATTGTGCAAGTTCTCCCACTTAAAAAGATGAGAGAGGCCTGTAATTTTCATCATAKGTACACTTCAACTATGACAGACAAAATGAGAAAAAAATCCAGAAAATCACATTGTAGGATTTTTAATGAATTTATTTGCAAATGATGGTGAAAACATTTTTCTTGAATCTTCAACATAGAAATTCTACCAAAAATAATTCACAGAAACTCGTTACAAATGATGGAGTTATCCATGATTCACCAAATGATATGCTTAAAATATTTTACTTCCTCTTTCAAAATATGTTGTCTCTTCAGTCTCCTCCATTTCCACTGAATGATGTTAACTGTAAGGATTTCTTTCCTAATAATAATGTAAAATTAACAAATTTACAGAAAGAACTGTGTGAAGGCCAACTTACAGAAGAGGAACTTTGAGGCAATAAAATCGTTTCAGTCTGGAAAAACACCAGGGCTTGACGGTATACCAGTAGAGGTATATCAGACCTTTTTTGATGTACTCAAAGATCCATTATTTGCATGTTTTAATTACTCTTATACAAATGGTAGACTTTCAGGTACGGACAGGTTTTTTACATGGACGATATATTGGAGATAATATACGACAATTACTTGAAACAATTGAACATTATGAAACATCTAAGATACCAGGCCTGGTCTTCATAGCAGATTTTGAAAAGGCGTTTGATAAAGTACGACTAGAATTTATATATAAATGCCTGGATTTCTTTAATTGTGGTGAATCTCTTATGCAATGGGTTAAAGTTATGTACAGCAACCCCAGCTGTTAAATAGTAAATAATGGTTACTTCTCAGAAAGTATTGAGCTTTTAAAAGAAGTAGAACAAGGCTGTCCGCTGTCTTCATATCTATTTATTATGGYCATTGAAATGCTAGCTATTAAAATTAGATCCAACAAGAACATCAAGGAGTTAAAAATCCAGGGATAAAAACAAAGGTGTCAATGTATGCCGATGATTCTAGTTTTATCTAAAGTCCGCAATCTGGATCCCTGCACAGTCTCATTGAATATCTTGATCACTTTTCTAGCCTCTCTTGATTAAAACTTAATTATGACAAGTGTACCATATTACGTATTGGAATATTAAAAAATGTGTCTTTTCACTTCCTTGTAGTTTACCAATAAAATGGGGAGATGGTGAAGAAGACATACTTGGTATTCACATCTCAAAAAATATAAATGAACTTACCACAATTAATTTCAATAGAAAGTTAGCAAAAATAGATAAGATTCTGCAACCATGGAGAGGTAAATACTTGTCTATTTATGGAAAAAYCACATTGATTAACTCTTTGGTCCTATCACAGCTTACTTACTTACTAATGGCACTGCCTACTCCAGATGACCCATTTTATTTGGAATGCTAAGCCAGACAAAATTAAACGTGCATTTTTATATAATGAATATGAGTTTGGGGGCCTAAAATGCTTAAATATTAAAGCTTTAAACCGCTCGCTAGAAGCTTCACTCATACATAAATTATACTTAAACCCAAAATGGTTCTCCAGTAGATCATTAACAAAGGCTCATCCTTTGTTCAAAAATGGCCTTTTTGCCTTTATACAGATTACAACTTGTCATTTCCTACTAATTGAAAATGAAATTTTGTTTAAAGTATTGCCCTTTCTTTAACAATCCATACAAAGCTGGTTACAATTTCAGTTTTATCCYCCAGAAAAGATAGAACAAATATTTGTCACGACTTCCACGGAAGGTGGTTCCTCTCCCTGTTCAGGTGGTGCTCGGCAGTCGGCTTCGCCGGCCTACTAGCCATCACCGATCCATGTTTCCTTTTCCGTTTGTTTTGTCTTTGGTTCTTTCACACATGGTTTTCATTTGCTTTCATTTCTGTGTGTATATTTACCCTGTTTCCCCGTTTAGGTTTGTGCGGGATTATTTTTCTTGTTGCTTGTGGAGGCTTTCCTCAGTGTATTTCGCGTGTGGTTATTATAGTAAGGTGCGTTATGGTTTTGCGCTTTACGGGAGAACTGTTAGTTCCCATTGTTTTGGGGTATTGTACTGTACCGTGTTTTTGGACTTGCCCTGATTAAAAGATATACGCTACACTGACAGTTCTGCTCTCCTGCGTTTGACTCCTCACCTACCTCCAGTGCGTAAACGCAACAATATTACAACAAATGTTATGGTTAAATTCAAATATACTGATTAATAAAAAAACATTCTTTATCAATTAAAAAAAGGTATTATATTTGTTAATGATATCATGAATAGAAACAGAGATATATGGGAATATCTGCTCAATCCAAATTTACAACCAACTGATTGCAGCACTACCACAGAAATGGAGGAGGCAAGTGGAAAAGGGAGAAGGTAGAGAACTTGTTTGCCTGCCATATATTAAAGATACAAATAGGCTGAAAGGAACTGGCATAAATAGAAAAATATACCAGTTTCATCTGAGGCCAAAAATGTTGACAGCTGCACCATATAGGTTGCAAAATAAATGGGAGGAGCTTTTCGATGTACCAATTCCATGGCACATGGTTTATGAACTGGTACAAAAAACTACACTTGATTCAACACTGCTTTTTGTTCTATGTTGCTCTGTCTGTATGCTACGTCTTGCTTGTCCTATGTTGCTCTGTCTGTATGCTATGTCTTGCTTGTCCTATGTTGCTCTGCGTGTGCTCACTGCTCAATGATTGTTTATATTGTAATTGTTTTTAATAACCTGCCCAGGGACTGCGGTTGAAACTTAGCCGGCTGGCTAAAACCGGCACTTTTACTGAAACGTTTATTAATGTGCACTGTCCCTGTAAAAATAAAATAAACTCAATAAACACTGAGTTTTTCAGCTATTTAAATTATATAATTTTTTTGCCACCGACAGAATGCTATATATATGTGGCATACAACAATCTCAGCTCTGTAGTGCTCTGCTGCGAAGAGACAATCAATAGATCATTTATTCTGGTATTGCCCCTATGTAGCTTGTTTCTGGTCACAGGTTCAGGAATGGTTAAAAAAAAATCCCAACATGCAYTAAAATTAACCTTACAAATAGCAGTGTTGGGCGATTTGGAAAGCCATAGTCAGTCAATAAATAATACTCATAGGAAAGGTTTTCATCTTTAGCTCACAATCTGTGGATAATATATGATTAGAAAGTTTCAAACATTTTGCAAAACATCACAGCACAATTGAAAAATATATGGCACATGGAAACCAAACGAGGGTGGTCTATGGTGATAGGTGGGATGGGCTGAGAGTGGCTGAGGGGTGGGATTAAAGAGTTTATGTTTGGTAATGTCTAACTGTTATGTGACTGCTTTATATAAAAGTACCATGTATGTAAAATGTATATGTAAAATGTATGTGTATGTAGCAAAAAAGCTGTAAAAAAAAAAAMAGATTTGTCCTCCGAAGCGGGTTAAAAATGTTTTTTTTWAAATAATAATAAAGAAACGAAATGTACCCTTCAGCCAATGGTAAACATATAAGAAAACGCTGGAGGAACATTAATGAGAATCAGTCACAAACAAAATGTTTGTTTCTGCAGACTCTGAGGCTCAGCCCAGTCATTTCTGTTTGTTACAGTAATCTGTGTACGCTGTATGAGTTGTGAATGCTCAGAGGCCTGAGGCGAAGGTGGAGGGAGATGTGTAGAGGGTCGTCCCTGCTGCTGCTCCCTGGGCTGTAACAGTTCACCCAGGGTCATGTGATGTGGCCTGACTTCTGTGAAAATCCAGGTTGAGTTGAGAAGGAGCAGACCACAGAGTCAATGAAACCACGTGACCTCTGACTGAGAGACACGGCTGCATATAGTTGAACCACACTCACCACACAGGCGCAGACACATTCACGAGACACACGTGCACTCACACACGCAGGTACACACTAAACATGATAGGCAAAATATGACATTCAGTTAACCCACAAGAGTCAATGTAGCTCAAAAGACTTGTTGTGTACATGTCCGTAAAGAATGTCAATGTCATTTCTCTCAGTCTGATCTGAGTATGTTTGACTGGACGGTGAATTTAAATAAGAACGGCTGCTGCTTACAGTGAAGAAAATGACTGGTCCTCAGATGAGTGTAATGTAGTCCTATTCACTCTGAAGTTACCTTGTCATCAAAGCAACAGAGCGAGAGAGAGAGAGAGGCAGACGACATAAGAGAGTCTTAAAGATTGTTTTGGAACCTAATATCACCGTTTTTGATGAAAGAGAGACAGACGACGGACAAACGGCAGTGGAAAGAAAGGGGGAGGAAGAGGGGCAAGTGTAGGGTTTTAAGCGGCACAGTGGTTCAGAGTGAACTAGGGGGGTCGTCATAGAGAGAAAGAGAGATAGGAGTCTTTTGAAATGGCAGTTTCCCTTATGACTCATCTTTTGAATAATACTCTGACACACTGTGATCCCCAGTTCAGTCACACAGTCAGAGGGTCCAGAGTCACATCTATCTCATTCTCTCATCCTCTCTGAAACACGGTAAGTCAGACTCTACACTTCCCTACTGAAACAAGTTTTGTTCAGGTCTGTCGTTAAGAGTCCTGGGCTTGCTTGATGTATCTATAATGGTATACAGTTGGATGTGTTTGTGTCGTCGGTTTTGTTACCGCTTTGTTTTTCAATGTCAGCATGTTGGTGTTTTGTCTGGAGTCAGTATCATGTATTCTACTTTAGGTGGTCTCTTGTTTCTCATGTCCTTGAAACAGTCCCTTATAGTTGCTGTTAGGGGCCTACGATAATGTCCTGCCATTGCAATGCTTTATCTCTTGATAATGTATTGTTGGATGATAGCTTTATGAATGCAGTAAACACTGAGTATACAAAACATTAGGAACATCTGCTCTTTCCATGACAGACTGACCAGGTGAATCCAGGTGAAARCTATGACCCCTTATTGATGTCACCTGTTAAATCCACTTCAATCAGTGTAGATGAAGAGGAGACAGGTTACAGAAGGATTTTTAAGCCTTGAGACATTGATTGTGTATGTGTGCTATTCAGAGGGTGAATGGGCAAGACAAAATATTTAAGTGCCTTTAAATGGGGTGCCAGGTGCCTTTAAATAGGTGCCAGGTGSMCCAGTTTGAGTGTGTCAAGAACTACAATGCTGCTGGGTTTTTCACACTCAACAGTTTCCYGWGTGTATCAAAAATGGTCCACCACCCAAAGGACATCCAGCGAACTTGACAACTGTGGGAAGCATTGGAGTCAACATGGGCCAGCACCCTGTGGAACGCTTTCGACACCTTGTAGTGTCCACGCCCCGACAAATTGAGGCTGTTCTGAGGGCAAAAGTGGATGCAACTCAATATTAGGGAGGTGTTCCTAATGTTTTGTACACTCAGTGTATGTATATGTTCTGAAGTTCATGTAAAATGTGTTAAATATTGACTGTCTTCCTCTTTTTCTCTTCATTCCTCTCAGATGCATCTCTTCTGGTGGATCACCCACATCTTTCTATCCCTCCCTTCTCTCCTCTCTCTTGTCCAATCCCTCACGTGCGACGAGGAGAGACAGTATGYTTGGCCACTGCCTGTAAGCAAATGGTGCTGCAACAAGTGTCCACCAGGTAAGTCATTTGAAAAATACTTTTATCAGGTGTGTGTGTGTGCACGTATAATTTAATGTGTTGCCCTTTACAGGTCAGCATATGGTGGGACGCTGCACCGGTCAGAACAGCCCTACCCAGTGTGCTGACTGCACCAGCGGCTACTACTCAGACAGCTACAACTTCGACGGAAGCTGCAAATCCTGCGACGGCTGCAGCATGAGTGGTGAGTGTGTGTGGGTGTCTACACATTTCCAGCAACCTATGATTGGCACTGATGCTTGTCTTGTCTGCCTGTCTAAAACTGTTACTCACCTGTTTTTCTAAGTCATAGTTACGAAGGACTTTACAGATGAAAACACATAGCCTGCTAGGGATTTCCCCCTTCACTGTACCATGGTGGGACACAGTCAGAGAGAGAGGGGGAAGGGGAGGGGGGCACTGAGAAACACTGACTCACCCACCCAGGAGTAGAGGAGGGTTGGGAGGCCTGCAGGGCAGAAGGGATGGCATGTCTACCAAGTAATGTCAAGGATATCAGTGGTGATGGGGGGGACAGTGGGAGGGGTTAGTGGTASACAGATATCATCTCACCGGTGGAAGTAACCGTTTACTTTAGAGATAAACATCGGAAAGTGCAGCTGACAGAACATTTTCATTACATGTTGTCATCGAGTGTAGCGGGGAACAAAAATAGAGATGAATCTATTTTTTAAACAGAGGGTAAACACAGAGGTGAGAGAGGTTTTGGAGGGTTAGCTCCACAGACTCAGTGAACATCGTTTACTGAACACGTTCATTTCACTTCTAGTGAAATGGCTGCTGTGTGTGTGTGTGTGTGGTGTGTGTGTGTGTGTGTGTTGTGTGTGTGTGTGTGTGGTGTGTGTGTGGTGTTGTGTGTGTGTAGGGTGGGGTCCAGACGGTAATATACACTTCAGTTCGTTGTGGGGGGACAGGGGGTTCCAAAAAAAAACCCCCTGGGGGAAATTTTTTCAACAAAGGTCCTATGAGTCATTTTGAAGATGAGACCATTTTCTCATATTGGAAATGCGCTCACGGCACATGAATTTTAGAAGAAGCGATGGTGTGCTGGTTTGACTACGTTGACAAAAACCACTGTCAAAGTCAGTGATACGAGGCATCACAGACAAATAGACGCACCAATAAGATGACTTGTGTTTCCGGTTACAAGAGCTGCAGTATGTGTCTCGCTGTTCCAACCAGGGAGGCAAGAATGATGGTGTGCAGCTGTAAACCAGGGCACCAGCTGCAGAGGCAGTGGCGAGCCCTGTCTGAACTGTTTTGAGGAGATCCCCAGCCCGAACACACCCAAACTCATACCGACACCTCCCATCATGCCAGCTACAGTGTCAAACCACTCGGTGCCTGGTATCTCTAATCATAGACYTAAACCTGTCACCAAACCTGCTACYKGGCCCAACACAAAACCAAACCAAGGTAAACTACAATACAATGGATACAAATGATGAAAATGGCCTGAAAGTGTTCAAAGTGACATGTAARACTGCCATGAGAGCTACATAGTTCTCTCTCCCAAAACCCCAAACCTTATACAATGTCGGTGTTCATGTGTTTTATGGCCCTGACCTCTCTCTCTACTCCCCTCTCTCTCTCTACTCCCCTCTCTCTCTTACACACACAAACAGATGATAGCAAGTGGCTCCCGGTGTGTGTGTCTGCAGTGTGTGTGTGTCTACTGCTCACCTGCCTTGTTGCCATCTCAAAGCTCAAACCTGTTCTGCGATGGATTGGTTCAACAAACAGTAAGTCSACGTCACTGTTGATCTGTCCTGTAGTTCTATTGAACACAATACATATGCACGCACATTTTACCTAACCCTCATCTTATTGGTCCATCAGGCTTCTGGTCTCCCAAAAAGACAACTCCAGCCAATCAGAGCACAGTGGAGGAGGAAGTGCCCATGCCGGTCCAGGAAGTGTGTGGAAAGCCAGAGCTGCTACTGGACGTATGATGGAGGAAGTCAGTGTCAAAGGAGAGGATGAGAACTCACAATGGGACAGCGAGCTGGGAGACAGACTACCTCACATTCCCATTGAAGTTAAACTAACCTGAAGGCTAGACAGGCTGCTGTATTGTTTTAATGCAGTGGCTTCCGTATCTAGGACTTTCAGAAAGGACAAGAAAATAGGACAAAAAGACACTTTGAAGTATGAAGACATAGGTTAAAGATGAGAGGGAGTGGGAGTCTGTGACCGAGAAAGAGCGGAGAGTAACTGGAAGAGTGTGAACGAGACAGACAGACACACACGCGCACAGGCAGACAGACACACAATCATTTGTGTGCTGAATACATGTACTGTACATGTTTATGTTGAAGATGTTTTACACCTTCATTACAATTATTATGCTTTTTGCTGTATCTATGCTTTATGCCCGTGTTAACTCTTACATAGAGTGGCTGTTTAAAACATACAGTGCTGTATTTTAAATAAAGAACAGAATCACAAATGTTACAGGCCTACTGTAATGTCATACAATCGCCCCATCACCTGTATTAATTGAAAAATTATATTTAATATTTTGCTTTTAATTTGTGMAAAAACAGTTCAAGGTGCCACATGAACACAGAAAAAAACAGTTTGCAGCAGTTGAGACTGAAAGCTTTTTATACAGTTCAATAAAAGGAGAGCAAGTGGATGTGTACATGACCAGCATAATGAGATGTCTAGGACAGGAAATAATGGCCATTCTAGAGTTTTGGGATTCACCGGTGTTCTGAGAGTAAGAGTGGCAGGTGGCCTAGTGGTTAGAGCATTGGACTAGTAACCAAAAGGTTGCAAGATCGAATCCCTGAGCTGACAAGGTAAAAGTAAAAATCTGTCGTTCTGCCCCTGAACAAGGCAGTTAACCCACTGTTCCTAGGCCGTCATTGAAAATAAGAACTTGTTCGCCTAGTTAAATAAAAAAAGGGCTCTATTCAATCTGTATTGCGGAAGTTCAGCTTTACAGCCTGAAAGGAATGTAAAGGCAATGTTCCTGTGTCAGCGGCGACTGCTTTCACATTAAACGCTGCATATGTCGGCTCAATCAGAAATGACCTCTATGTTTCCCTAGTGATACAGACTGAATAGAGCCCCAGGTAGATGTTGTCCCTTACCACTGATCCAGGGTCAGTCTTAATCCTCCTTATGATTAGGATGTAGGGTTGGCTAAACTGATCCTAGAAGGGAAGCTTTCACTTGGTGCGTCCTCTGTCCTCAATCCCCCTCCCCTCATTGCACCTCCTCTTTGGAAACGTGACTGTCCTTCCCTTGTTCCTGTGAAGGGAAGAATACACAGTCCATCTCCTCATCCCTTTCCTCCTGGGATAGATGGATGTTAGGGGAGGGTGTGGGGTGGGCCGGACGTCCTTCTCCTTCCTCATCCCTCTCTTTCTGCCCTCTCTCTTCCGTCCCTCCACCCATACCAGTGAACTGGTTGAGTAAACTGAAGATGACTGTTCCAGCATTGTGGACCATGGACTGGGCCTGAGAGAGACACAGAGAGAAGTGAATAGTTCTATTATTCATCATCGAGCCTTACTCAACTATGGATCTTGAAACTAATCAACTCCCATGCTATCCCACATGGACTTCAAAGCATCATTCTATGCAAAATCCAAGTTAAACGACTGACGGTTCATCTATAGAAAACCACAAGAGGTACTCAACCATAATTGATTTTTTTTTTTTTATATCCAGATCTTGGGGTCAAAAAATAATTATTTGTATGTAATCTGTAGTACCCATATTGCTGCTGTAATAGGTGGTGTCCACTGTCTGGTGCTTACTACTGGGCTGTGTCTCTTTGGTCTTGTTAGGGCGACGCTTCTCTTATCTCCCTCTAAGAGGCACAGAAATTACAGAATTCCAGAGTTATTGGAATACACATTGTCACAATGCTTATATAGGGGTTTTAGGTCAGGCCACACGATGCCAATGTACATTACACACTACATGTATTTAAGTTAGTAGGTATTTAGATTCATACTTGTTTACAGATACTTTTGAGAGCTGAAATAACAGACCCAAATCTATTAGA
>NC_036858.1:52251671-52307693 GCF_002910315.2 Salvelinus sp. IW2-2015
GGATGGGTGGGGATAGGAGATAGGGGGATGGACTGAGAGGAGGGGGTGGGTTACGGAGATAGGTGGGATGGACTGAGAGTAGCTGAGGGGTGGGGTTAAGGGAGATAGGTGGGATGGACGAGAGTAGCTGGAGGGGTGGGTTACGGAGTAGGGTGGACTGAGAGTCGTGGAGGGGTGGGGTTAGGAGATAGTGGGATGGACCTGAGAGTGTGAGGGGTGGGTTACGGAGATAGGTGGGAAGGACTGAGAGTAGCTGAGGGTGGGTTTAGGAGATAGTGGGAGACTGAGAGGTAGCTGAGGGGTGGGTTAGAGATAGGGGAAGGACTGAGAGTAGCTGAGGGTGTGGGTTACGGAGATAGGTGGGATGGACTGAGAGTAGCTGAGGGGTGGGTTAGGAGATAGGTGAGATGACTGAAAGTAAGCTGAGGGGGGTTAAGGAGATAGGTGGGATGGACTGAAGTAGCTGAGGGGTGGGTTTATGGAGATAGGTGGGATGGACAGAGTAGCTGAGGGGTGGGTTTATGGAGATAGGTGGGATTGACAGAGTAGCTGAGGGGTGGGTTTATGCAGATAGGTGGGATTGATAGAGTAGCTGAGGGGTGGGTTTATGGAGATAGGTGGGATTGATAGAGTAGCTGAGGGGTGGGTTTAAAAATTAATGTTCTAGTTATGACTGAAAACACAATGTATAAGTACTATCGATCTATCTAGATCTAATGTATATCAAAAAATCTAATTACTTTACTCTTGCTATGTAACTACTGTAAAAAATAAAAAATACAATGTATGTAACATGTAGAATGTACCGTGAATTCAGAAAGTATTCAGACCCCTTGACTTTTTCCACATTTTGTTACATCACAGCCTTATTCTAAAATGGATTAAAGAAAGAATGTTCATCAATCTACACACAATACGCAACAATGACAAAGCAAAACAGGTTTTTAGAAATGTGCATCCTGTTTCCATTGATCATCCTTGAGATGTTTCTACAACTTGGATTGGAGTCCACCTGTGGTAAATTCAATTGATTGGACATAATTTGGAAAGGCACACACCTGTCTATATAAAGTCGCACAGTTGACAGTGCATGTCAGAGCAAAAACCAAGCCATGAGGTCGAAGGAATTGTCCGTAGAGCTCCGTGACAGGAATATGTCGAGCCACAGATCTGGGGAAGGGTACCAAAACATTTCTGCAGCATTGAAGGTCCCCAAGAACACAGTGGCCTCCGTCATTCTTAAATGGAAGAAGTTTGGAACCACCAACACTCTTCCTAGAGCTGACCGCCYGGCCAAACTGAGCAATCGGCGGAGAAGGGCCTTGGTCAGGGAAGTGACCAAGAACCCAATGGTCACTCTGACAGATCTTCATAGCTCCTGTGTGGAGATGGGAGAACTATCCAGAAGGACAACCATCTCTTCAGCACTCCACCAATCAGGCCTTTATGKTAGAGTGGCCAGACGGAAGCCACTCCTCAGTAAAAGGCACATGACAGCCCACTTGGAGTTTACCAAAAGGCATCTAAAGGACTGTCAGACCATGAGAAGATTCTCTGGTCTGATAAAAACAAGATTGAACTCTTTGGCATGAATGTCAAGCGTCACGTCTGGAGGAAACCTGGCACCATCCCTATGATGAAGCATGGTGGTGGCAGCATCATGCTGTGGGCATGTTTTTCAGCGGCAGGGACTGGGAGACTAGTCAGTATCAAGGGAAAGTTGAACAGAGCAAAGTACAGAGAGATCCTTGATGAAAACCTGCCCCAGAGAGCTCAGGATCTCAGACTGGGGCGAAGATTCGCCTTCCAAGAGGACAACGACCCTAAGCACACAGCCAAGACAACGCAGGAGAGTCTTCGGGACAGGTCTTGAGTGGCTCAGCCAGAGCCTTGGACTTTAACTCTTAAATGCTGTTAAAACTAAATGCATGCTCTTCAACCGATCGCTGCCCGCACCCGACCGTCCGACTAGCATCACTACTCTGGACGGTTCTGACTTAGAATATGTGGCCAACTACAAATACCTAGGTATCTGGTTAGACTGTAAACTCTCCTTCCAGACTCACATTAAGCATCTCCAATCCAAAATGAAATCTAGAATCGGCTTCCATTTCGCAACAAAGCCTCCTTCACTCATGCTGCCAAACATACCTTCGTAAAACTGACTATCCTACCGATCCTCGACTTCGGCAATGTCATTTACAAAATAGCCTCCAACACTCTTCTCAGCAAATTGGATGTAGTCTATCACAGTGCCATCCGTTTTGTCACCAAAGCCCCATATACTACCCACCACTGCGACCTGTATGCTCTCGTTGGCTGGCCGTCACTTCATATTCGTCGCCAAACCCACTGGCTCCAGGTCATCTATAAGTCTGTGCTAGGTAAAGCCCCGTCTTATCTCAGCTGACTGGTCACCATAGCAACACCCACCCATAGCACGTGCTCCAGCAGGTATATCTCTCTGGTCATCCCCAAAGCCAACTCCTCCTTTGGCCGCCTTTCCATCCAGTTCTCTGCTGCCAATGACTGGAACGAATTGCAAAAATCACTGAAGCTGGAGACTTATATCTCTCTCACCAACTTTAAGCATCAGCTATCAGAGCAGCTTACCGATCACTGCACCTGTACACAGCCCATCTGTAAATAGCCCACCAAACTACCTCATCCCCATATTTGTTATTTATTTTTGCTCTTTTGCACCCCAGTATCTCTACTTGCACATCAGCATCTGCACATCTATCACTCCAGTGTTAATGCTAAATTGTAATTATTTCGCCACCATGGCCTATTTATTGCATTACCTCCCTAATCTTACTACATTTGCACACACTGTATATAGATTGTTCTATTGTGTTATTGGCTGTAAATGAGAACTTTTTCTCAACTGGCCTACCTGGTTAAATAAAAGGTTAAAAAAATTCAATATATATATTTTTTTTAAACAATCGAACATCTCTAGAGACCTGAAAATAGCTGTGCAGCGACGCTCCCCAAGCCAAGCTTATAGCGTCATACCCAAGAAGACTCGAGGCTGTAATCACTGCCAAAGGTGCTTCAACAAAGTACTGAGTAAAGGGTCAGAATACTTATGTAAATGTGATATTTCATTTTTATTTAGTTTTATAAATTTGCCAAAATTTCTAAAAATCTGTTTTTGCTTTGTCATTATAGGGTATTGTGTGTAGATTGATGAGGGGAAAAAACTATTTAATCAATTTTAGAATAAGGCTGTAACGTAACAAAATGTGGATAAAGTCAAAGGGTCTGAATTCTTTCTGAATGCCCTGTACATATAACAACAAAGTTTCTTTTTGTCCTCCAAAGAGAAGGGCCCCACCCAAAAACATATTTACAAGCAATATACAGTTTAAGTATTTCCCACTAAATAAAGATGTTACATTGCTCTGTGAATGAGTTGTGTTTGTGTTCATGTACCACGTTTGCAGTCTTTGAAGCAGGAATGACAACTGGACTCTGCGTTCAATCGTGTTGTGTAGGAACCATCTCGACAGGGAGAGCACTCTGAACAGGACTTCTGATAATGACCTGAGAGAGAGAGGGGAGGTGAAACATATCAAATCAGTGTATTGGTCGCATACACAGTTTAGCAGATGTTATAGAGGGTACAGCGAAATGCTTGTGTTACTAGCTCTTAACGCAGTAAAATGTCAAACAAGTACACATCATTTAAGTGTTGTTTTTTGTAAGAATTCAAGAACGGCGAGACGAATCCAAATCAACAACCCAAATGCAATCTATGCGTATGTACACTGGAAAAATGTATATCAGATATACTAAGAATGATATGTACAGCAGTAGATAGCTCATTCTAATATATGCCGGGAATACAGGATTTAAATATTCAGTGTGAAACAGGAAGTGTCCAGTGGTTTGACGGCTGTAAGACATGGGACGGCAGATATGGAGTAAAGGAAATGAAGTTTGGTAAAAATATAGGGAAATGGGGCGATAGAGAGAACGAGGTAGAAAGAGAGGAGCGAGGAGAGAGTGAAGAGACAAGGGAAGTCAAGACATAAGAGAGCACTACAATAACAATACAAACTGATGGACGCTGCAGTTTTATAAATGTCCTGTAGAAGACTACATGAGTAGCGGATGTCAGAACATAATGCTAACTCTTTTAGACACATAGGCACACGCACATTCAGGTAACGTTTTAGTACACGGTCTGTTGCTGACAGAAGAGAGGGAGCATAGCGACACGAGAGCAGAGAATAACAGGAAGAGATGGAGCGCACAGAGCGAGAGCCTGTTGGCCTAGTCTGCATACTAATGAAGGATGTGGTCACAGCACAGAGCTCCACTTCTCATCATGAGAGAAACTCTCTCATAGTTTCCTCATGATTCCTAAGAACCTATGCGCACTCACACACATTCTGAAATGATCTGCCTCACTATTAATGTAAAAATGGTTGATTGTAGGATGAAGGGATAGAATGTGGAGATGAGGGAAGAAAAAGAAGGGAACAACAAGTCAAATAAAAAGTAAGGGCCTATGGTGGAGGGCATTTCTTTCTCACCTGGTGGACACAGTCTGCATTGTCTCCCTCCATCCATGTAATAGCGCTCTGTAATCTGACAACACAAACACACAGTCTCATGAGGTCTACTGTCATACTGTTGTAACAGATGTCAAAYGGTTCTAACAGCTTTCATAAGCAGTCATAACAAATAATAAGACTGGACATAAAAGGGGCAAAATGGTTACCAGAGGATATGAGACTGCTAGGTGTGCAGACATCATTAGCACAGCCACAAAGAACTGTTCCATCACCATTCTATAAACAATGTTAAATCATTAACAATCTGTCTTTTGAGTTCATTCAGTAACATTTCTAAAWAGGTATTAAAAAGTACACACAACAAATGATGCCAAAAGATGTTACAAGGTTACTACATGTTGAAAATCTGTAAGTTTATCACAATTTGATGGTGACTGCACTAACTTCTAGCTTTGAGCCTCATTTCAGTTCAAAATATATCAAATGTAAAAACCTGTGTTGAAAACTACCAACACATAAGATAATCTAGTCTTACCTTTTGCACTGTAGAGACCACACCAAATGCCAAGTATTTGTTGTCTACAACTTCGACCCCCCCCAACTATTATTTTTTAAGGTGTGTCGCTCTTTTCTCTACCCATCCTTTGCGTCATTATTTCCTTCACCTGTGACATCTTCCTCTCTTCCTGTCTCTCCCGCCCACTGTGTACTGACAGTGATGTTGTGGTGTATTTATAAGCTAGAGACAGACAGGCAGAAAAGACAGGCATGTCAGCAGGGTGTCGTGTCTTTGGCATCATTAAACTGAATACTTATTTATCAAATAACTCTGTAATTATTATTACGCGATTAAACTGATTAATCATGTAACTGTAATTACATTTACATTATACATTTAAGTCATTTAGCAGACGCTCTTATCCAGAGCGACTTACAAATTGGAAAGTTCATACATATTCATCCTGGTCCCCCCGTGGGGAATGAACCCACAACCCTGGCGTTGCAAGCGCCATGCTCTACCAACTGAGCCACACGGGACCAATTAACTAGTGAACTAGGAAGTCGGGGCACCAAGGAAAATATTCAGATTACAAAGTTATACATTTCCTAATATAACTTTCAGATATTTGAATATCTGGTCACTTAGTCTTCTGATTAATGAATCATTATTTACCTCATGTTAGTCTCATTCCAAACGTCGTAAATTGTTGGTTATCTGCACGAACCCAGTCTTCACTATGAGTCATCCATACATCAATTGTCTTAAATCATTTATTTACTAACTAAGTAATTCACAGAATGCATAAACAAACAGTAGATAGTTACAAGGAAATGATAACGGAGTTTCCCTAGTGGGATAAACCGGTATCGCGGCTTGGTGGACAAAAGGGGAAGTGGGGGTCAACTGAGATGAGACACTACAAAGTTGATAATTATAACAATTGAAATGCTAATCCTTTGCACATGAACACTCACTCATTCGGGAATAATTGCAATCAATATATATATTTACGCTCAGTGTGTCGTCGGGATCTCTGTTGAAAAGTTTGTTTCTGTTGGAGAGTCTGTCCTTCCTCTCTCTCTGTCGTGGTTAGAATGGATAGTTCAGAGTGACATTCATTCATGTCGTTATAGAATAGATGTTTCGGCGGTTGTCGGTCTTCGCATTCAATGATTCCGAATTCCTAGCTGCAGAGTAGTAATTAATATCAAAGACTTGTTCTTATTCTGTCGGTATCGATAGTCTAAGAGTTTAACCACGTGGGATGGTTAAAAGATTCAGCCATCTACTCAAACCTTAGGTTTATGGTCTCCTCTCAAACCTTGGCCCTCTCGTTATCGAGGTAAGTTGGTCTCCAACCTTCAACCATATCGTAATTGAGGGAAGCTCGGTCTGGTGATAGAAAACCCGGGTGGGGGTTTTACTCGGCAGAGCAGAAAAGGGCCTGTCCCAGGATGCCCGACCATAACTGTTGTCGTGGCAGAATCAGATTTAGCTAAGTAACATAGATAGATAAGATGTTATTTTCATCATATGCTTGTGAGATACTTGTCATTAGAATCTTCTGAGCTAGGGATTGGTAACTTGGGGCCAGAGAGGGGAGAGGTCAGGCTTGTCTTCATATGTCAATGTATCTGTTAAACCATGTGGTGCTAAGTAGAATATTAGAAGGGGAGGAGGACAGAGTGGAACGTTGGTTTCTTATGGGAACGTTGTTTGTAACTATTCCTAAACCATGGGATGGAGTTATTAATTGGGGAACCAGTTAGTTATCTYATACAATGTCTGTAYGCCAGTCACTCCCTACTTTTCTCATAGGGGGAAGGAGTTTGGCCGTGTTTGGAACCATTGTATGTCCCCTCTGAGGTTGCCCTTATCTTGACCTAGTATTTGACCTAAGGGGCTCACTGTCTGATTTTGAGTTTGTCCAGGTTTGGGAGTATCTAGAAATGACAATTGATATATGCCATTGGATGAGGTAATGTTTTGGTAGACAGTGAAGTATCAAGCATGAGTTTAAACCTGGTCTTGGGAGATCAAACTGAACGATGATTTATAGCTGATGCTGTCTAGCGATAGGATACTCTTCTTTGGGGTAGGATTTCTTTGTAAGTTGAGAGGGTGTATCTTGGCTATAAATGAAACTAAGATTGTTTTGTAAGCACTCTCAGAGAATTCATTGATAGACACTGAATTGATCTGAGAGGTCATTAAAGGGCTTTGGTGAAGCTTGTATATATATAAAAATGGAATATATAATTTAACTCTGACTTGTGTGTGGTTGGCTCTCTCTCTCTCTCTATTGAGTAATACAGGAAATTACCACGACACTGTGCTCATGGCGGTCTCTGATTTAGTTAAACTCCAAAAGGAATTGGAGTTCCTTCATTAACTTCTTGCAACTATAGGGGGTGCTGTTCCGCATTAGCATATTTGTGTCTCCAAATTAAACTGCCTCGTGCTAATTCATTGTCGCTACAATATGCTATTATTGTTATTTATTGGATAGAAAACACCTTCTAGAGTTTCTATAGAAGTTGGAATTTTGTCCTCTGAGTGGTACAGAACAATTTCTACAGCACTTTTCATGACAGGTTCAGATTTCAGAAATTTTACCTCTGATCTGGGGTTGTTATAAGGCCACAAGTGAATGCTATGAAGAAACGACACCTCCTACGTCTTCCTCTGGGTGTCTGTACGTCATCACGTTTTCAATGAAATCGATGGGACGTTCACGCCAGTTGATAAAGACCAAAATGTACAGAGACCCCCTTTCTCCACGTGCGCCTCAAGGCGTAGAGGCCATCGGGACCTGCCTCGTTCCGCACATCCGTGGCTTCTACAGCAATATTTCTCCGGTCAAGTTTTCAGTCGTATAGTTGTTAAAAACATCATAATGTAGTTAATTAGAGCCGTTTTATATCATTTATATCCGTTTAGTGCGATTTATTGAGGAATTTCCTTGTTTGGCTCTCTGAAGTTTGCGACACGTTTTAGGGTGTCGGTCGTTTGGTGGTGGACATTTCGAAGGACAGAGGACATCTATCGCCAAAAGACGTTTATAACATAGAAAGGATACATTGCCCAAGAATCTGATGGAAGAACAGCTCAAAGTAAGCAATATTTAATATGATAAACCGTGTTTCTGTCTGAAATATTTTAAACGCATATTTCGCCATTTTGTTTTGTTTATAGCTTCACTTGGCAACCCTGTATTGAAAAGTAAGGATATTTTAAAAATGTAAATCAGCGGTTGCTTAAGCAACATTTGTCTTCGATTTGCTGTCAACCCGTGTATTTTTAGTCAAGTATATGATAGCTTTCATTAATAGATTCACTCCTGATAGAGAGTCAGCACATATTGAGGCTTGATTTCCTAGTATTTTTTATTGTAACCACGGTTTGTATGGCTAAATATGCACCTTTTCGAACAAACTGTATCTGTATATTGTAAAATGATGTTACAGGAGTGTCATCGGAAGAATTCTGAGAAGGTTAGTGAAAAATTAAATATATTATTTTGGCGGTGATTACGTTATACGCTCTTTGGCTGGAATCGAGCTCTCTGTAACGCTTGTTACATGTGGTATGCTAACTTATCGATTTATTGTGTTTTCGCTGGAAAAACGCTTAGAAATCTGGAATGGTCTGAAATCACAAGAACTGGGTCTTTCCATTGCTATGCTTTGTCTATTTTTATGAAATGTTTTATGATGGAGTAAATTGTCATACACGTTGCTCTACTCTAGTAATTCTAGTCGATTGTGATGGTGGGTGCGAATTTGTAAACTGTGATTTCTACCTGAAATATGCACTTGTTTCTAACAAACTATCCTCTTACCATGAATATGTATCAGACTGTCATCTGAAGAGTTTTTCTTGGTTAGTGGATATCATATCTTAGTTGAGCCGAATTGGTGATAGCACTGAAGGAGTAAGAAACTGATGGAGTTAGAAATAGTGGTGTTTTGCTAACGTGGTGACTAATAGATTTACTATTGTGTCTTCCCTGTAACATTTTAAAAACTGAAATGGTGGTTTATTCACAAGATTTGTATCTTTCATTAGGTGCTTGGACTTGTGATTTATGTATTTAGATGCTACATTTAAGTTGTGGCGCATGCTAACGATGCTAATCAGTGTGGGGGGGGGTGGGGGTGCTCCCGGATCCGGGGTAGGCTCGCGTAGAGGTTAAACAGTCCAAATCACATTAAACACTATTCACAAACAGTATCATCCTCACCTATTCATTCTTATACAACAATTAGATGAGCCTCATAACTGAGGAGTCATTATCTAAACAGCGTTATGGTAATGTGACCGTATTGTCTCCCATGAGTTTCACAAAATTGTACCAAACGGACCAGTTCATAGCTGGATTCTTCACCAATCTTTTATACCTTCTCCAGAACATAAATGTTGTTCGGACCTCAAGTTCTGTGAGGTGGAATAAATTCCTTTGTTCTCTCTCTGAAAACTCACTCTCTCTCTATACTGTGGCCATGAGGAGATAATCTCCTCCAGGAATTTACAACCTGAGGTCGCAGCAGCCTGAGTGTAGGAGACAGAGAGAGGGGGATGGTGCTCGCTGTACCCAAAGAGGGCAACGTCATGACAAGGGTGACTAATGGTTCTGAACCGAAGTCTCATCATTTTCACCACATACTTTAAGATGTGAAAGACAGTTTGTCACAAACATTTGATCTCGCTGTACTTGTAAAGTTATCTTATCAGGCAGGTGGAGTTCAGGAAGTACAGACACACATAGCAGCCAATGCAAGTAGGTTTCCAGCATAAACTCACCAAATCCACAACAACAAAAACACACACACAATCATATTGCTCAGCTGTATCTTTTATTCTTCATTCCATCGCTCTGTCAGTATACAGAGCTCTGCGTTGAAGCACACATGTTCAAGGGGCCTGTCCAGTTTCAAATAACTCACAGCTCACCAAAACAAAGACCAAGGCCTGATTTACCAAGCAGCGCAATGTTTACACTTGCTMTTTTCGGAGGGAATTATAAGATGARATACAAAGCTAGAAACAGAAAACRGACTTTACTTSTCCCTTGACCTTTTGTTCAATGACTCATTCCCTTTTGAACAGAGCAGGTTTAAACATGGCACTGGTGCAGATGCTTAGTAAATGAGGCCCTGGTGATTCCTAACAGTCTTCTCATTGACAACTCAGTCTATTCACCTGCATGCTAGCTTACCAAGGCCAGATGGAATTAGTTGATGGTAAAATATATGGACCAGAGAATACACTGGTCCTCACAGAGGAAGAGCATTGGCTCCTGGTCTACGAGAAACATTAAGGACCAAACAAATATCTCAATCTACATTAAAAGTTCAGCTATGTGCCAAATCCGGGAAACTGACACTAAAAGTATTTTTGACTGTGGACCTCCTTGCATTGCCAGTGTTTAAACATACAATATATCCAACATAGCATTTTCCTTTAATGCATACAATATCATAGCAATCATACCCTCATTATGTTAAAGCATTTGCATGTGAGTAGTTATTTTTATTTATTATTTTTTACACTCTGGTGCCATTTCTAAAAAGAATTTACTTTGTAATCACATACACTCATGAAGAAAGTGGATTCTTGAAGGAATATTAGAGCGATTATTGTACATCATTGATTTACATATATACAGTATTTCAAGGCGATTTACAGACATTTGTAGAGATGGGAATCCAGTCAGCAATACACATCACTGTATGGTCCCTACCACTCTAGTTTACAATGATTCAGTTATACCGTTAGCCTTCAGTTCAGTTGTRAAGAGGATATGAATTGGTCTATTGTCAGACAGACACCGGAAGACAGTGTGCATTTGGGACTATTGTATTCTTCATGTTGTAAGTGAACCAGTAAAACACTCTTTTTTAAAACCAAGGACATTAGAACACTCTCCTAACATACACGCTAACTCATGCATACATACTGCAGAGACTCAGTCTCTCTGTGCGTGTAGAAAGAAAAAAGAGAGTACATATTCTCACACTATTTCTCCGCTGCCTTCTATTCTCCATTTTAATCTCCAGTTCTGGCCAAAGGGCAGGAACGCTAGGGCCAGGAGTTCAAGCCTTATAGCATAGGACCCTCAAAGTCAACTCTGGACCTCAAAGCCAGCTCCATCGCATTTTTTCATTGTTCCCTTCTAATCAGGGACTGATTTAGACCTGGGACACCAGGTGGGTGCAATTAGTAAATCGGGTAGAAAAGAAGACCAGCAGGATCCGGACCTCGTAGGATAATAGTTGAATACCTCTAGTCTAGGACCTAGGTCATGTGGTCAGGAGAAACTCCTAGCCCAAGGAATGGCATTCCCAATACATACAGTTGAAGTCGGAAGTTTACATACACCTTAGCCAAATACATTTAAACTGTTTTTCACAATTCCTGACATTCTGAAATTCCCTGTCTTAGGTCAGTTAGGATCACCACTTTATTTTAAGAATGTGAAATGTCAGAATAACAGAAGAGAGAATGATTTATTTCAACTTTTATTTCTTTCATCACATTCCCAGTGGGTCAGAAGTTTACATACACTCAATTAGTATTCGGTAGCATTGCCTTTAAATTGTTGAACTTGGGTCAAAACGTTTCGGGTAGCCTCCACAAGCTTCCCACAATAAGTTGGGTGAATTTTGGCCCATTCCTCCTGACAGAGCTGGTGTAACTGAGTCAGGTTCATAGGCCTCCTTGCTCGCACACGCTTTTTCAGTTCTGCCCACAAATGTTCTCTAGGATTGAAGTCAGGGCTTTGTGATGGCCACACCAATACCTTGACTTTGCTGTCCTTAAGCCATTGTGCCACAACTTTGGAAGTATGCTTGGAGTCATTGTCCATTTGGAAGACCCATTTGCGACCAAGCTAACTTCCTGACTGATGTCTTGAGATGTTGCTTCATATTATCCACATCATTTCCCTTCCTCATGATGCCATCTATTTGTGAAGTCACCAGTCCCTCTGCAGCAAAGCACCCCCAACATGATGCTGCACCCCCGTCCTCTTCAGCGTGTTGGGATGGTGTTCTTTGGCTTGCAAACCTCCCCTTTTTCCTCCAAACATAACGATGGTCATTATGGCCAAACAGTTCTATTTTTGTTTCATCAGACCAGAGGACATTTCTACAAAAAGTACGATCTTGTCCCCATGTGCAGTTGCAAACCGTAGTCTGGCTTTTTATTGATGGTTTTGGAGCAGTGGCATCTTCCTTGCTGAGCGGTCTTTCAGGTTATGTCGATATAGGACTCGTTTTACAGTGGATATAGATACTTTTGTACCTGTTTCCTCCAGCATCTTCACAAGGTCCTTTGCTGTTGCTCTGGGATTGATTTGCACTTTTTGCACAATGTACGTTCATCTCTAGGAGACAGAACACGTCTCCTTCCTGAGCGGTATGACGGCTGCGTGGTCCCATGATGTTTATACTTGCGTACTATTGTTTGTACAGATGAACGTGGTACCTTCAGGCATTTGGAAATTGCTCCCAAGGATGAACCAGACTTGTGGAGGTTTACAATTTTTTTTCTGAGGTCTTGGCTGATTTCTTTTGATTTTCCCATGATGTCAAGAAAAGAGGCACTGCGTTTGAAGGTAGGCCTTGAAATACATCCACAGGTAAACCTCCAATTGACTCAAATGATAACAATTAGCCTATCAGAAGCTTCTAAGCCATGACATTTCTGGAATTTCCAAAGCGTTTAAAGGCACAGTCAATTTAGTGTATGTAAACTTCTGACCCACTGGAATTGTGATACAGTGAATTATAAGTGAAATAATCTGTGTGTAAACAATTGTTGGAAAAATAACTTGTATCATGCACAAAGTAGATATCCTAACCGACTTGCCAAAACTATAGTTTGTTAACAAGAAATTTGTGGAGTGGTTGAAAAACGAGTTTTAATGACTCCAACCTAAGTGTATGTAAACTTCCAACTTCAACTGTAGCTTAACACATGCATATAATTTTTTCATGGTTTCAAAACCTGTTCTTCACAACCTATATAATCGTTCAGAGAAAGCCTTGGAAACACTTCTAGAATATTAAAATATTGAGGTGTGACCAGCAGCCTGCACATGTTTCAACAACTTCCTCATCAAACAAGAAAAAGAAAAACACAAATGAACTCTACCTAAAACTGAAGCCTCCATTTGGTTGTTGATAAAGAGATAGTATTTGTGAAGGAATCCTTGTGTTCTATTATTGAGTTATTAAATATTGTTTATCTGAGGTAAGAGAGTGTTTTATATTCAAAGTCAAGCATCTTTCAATGTCAACGAAGACGAACAAAAATGTATTGTACATCTACATTCTACTGAATAATAACATTGTGTATGTTAAATTAACATAGGGGAAATCTACTCCTCAGCTGTAACGATTTCACCCCATCTACAAATATGAAGTGACAAGTGGAGAAAATAAAATACGTTTTCCTCAGTAATTATTTACATTCGTGACGTGTACGAGTTTGACTTATTATAGATGTAGAATCTTACTTTGAGCCAGGACAAAATTATGCAGCAACAGGAAATGTGATTTATTATGTGGATTATAATTAATGGCCATTTTTGTAGGGGTTGATGCATTTTTCATTAGGGAAAATCAAGTCTGAAATTTCAAAGTGGAAATTACAAACTTTAGAAGCCCTTTTAGAACAGGAAMATTTTCAGCAACAAAGGTGATCAAATTAAGATCCTACATCTTTACATGTCATTATTATTATTCTGTTACATATAATACTCTTATTATTGCTGTTACTGCTGTATTATTGAATATAAATATTTGCTTTGCTCTTTCTTTATAAACGGCTAACTTTTAAGCTCAAAAATAGGTTAGGTCATATCAAGCACTGTGTCAGATAGCTTTTCAGCATCAGTATTTAGTACCTCTATAACAATGTTTCAGCAATATTTCTCAAAGTTAATTCAGACTGCTTGTTTTCAGTTGCTTTGACACTCAAGTAGCAAACACAAATTATCTCAGCAGGTCATCAATCCATCCATCGATTCATTAATCTGTCCATCTATCTGTACTGTACATTCATCTGTCGGTCTGTCTATTTGTTCATCTGTAGACATTCTGTCTTTTATAGCCTGTTCATCAATCTTCCTTTTCTCTCTGATACAATACTACTGATGCAGTTGAGTCCTTACCAACCAGATCAGACTACAGCACATAGAAATAGAGAGCACAGAACAGATACATAGATCTCTCCTATCTAACTTATCATAGCTAGCCTACCTATCTCCCTGCTAGAGGACAGAGTAGCAGGGCCTTTCTCTGCTGCTGGAAACTATACAAAACATTAGTATACATTAGACAGCTCGTAGGTATAATAACACTTGCGTGTCAATGCCCTTTGTCATATGTATCCCTCTCCCTGTGTCCATGACAGAGACACAGAGAGCAGGGCAAGGCCCCAGAGCTGACCTCAGATCAGCTTTAACAGAGTATTTACATTATTCACACTGCACTACCACATATAGGGCCGACACAGAGCCTATGACTAGCCTGGTCCCAGATCAGTATGTGCTCTAGCGACCTTTTCTCACCATAGTTGCCATGCYAAAWGTCAAAGTACCTGATAGAAGTGGATCAGTGGCRGAGATGACCTCTCTGGAGTCACATAGAAAAGCATATGGCATGACAACGATAGTTAGAGGAGTTGACTAAAGCACATATACAGATCTGGAACCAGGCTAGGCTATGGTCATCACTAGTTTACACAACCACAAAGTCATAAACCCTGCCTATTTCTACAATTTATCGTCTTAAAATCTGACCCTAAACTTAACCACACTGTTAACCTTCTGCCTAACCCTAACCTTAAATTAAGACCAAAAAGCAAATTTTTATTTTAATGACATTTTACGATATAGCCAATGTGAACTTTGTGGCTGTGTTATCTAGTGGAAACCCTAGGCTACGGCTGCATTCTAAAACAAAAATCTCTGCTCTCGCTTACATTATAATTACAATAAAACTAGTTTGGGGTTCTTTGGGATTCAGTGAAACAAGCACCACTATGTAACATTTAGTACCAGGTAGTTAGTTACCAGTTGTGTTGAAGAAAGAATACAATGTTACACAATGTTATCCAATAATTCCTTAGTAAATACCAGGTAAGTGAAACAGGACAGTAGAATAATGTTACCTTGTCTCCCAGTCTGGTGTCAACAAAAGGGCAGAGAGACGGGCAGGCTTTTGTTTCAAAATGTGACTCATGAGTGCAGAATCGGGATATCAGTGACGCCATCGGATTTACTGCATCTTAGAGTTTAGTTTACGATTTGACTTTTTCTAGTTTTCATCGATACCTATGAATGAAGTGTAGATGTCTTGATAAAATGAGTGATTTGATATTATTTTAGTCTGTTTGAATAACTCTGATACAGTACATTTCTGTTTTGTTGCTAATAAAGTGATACATCTGGAGTTTCTCTCTTGCCAACTGGGCTTTGCTTTATTTAAGGGTGCGTTCGTAAATGTTCTCTGGCTATCTACTCCGATTTCAAAGCACTCTCATCTGAGTGTAACAGAGCGCAGAATAACTGATGACTTTACTAGTGCTCAACACCCGTTGAATAGGGCCGGTGTCAGTAAACATCGGCAAAAAGCTTAATTAAATTGTTGCAAGCATCACAGTTAGTCACCAGCGCTCTGGATAACATGTAAACAGCCAAACCAGCTCTGCTAGGGTGAGTAAAATGGTCAGTGAGGTGCTCTCATTTTTGTCTGGAAGTAGCTAGCAAGCTTGCTAACGTTAGCCAGTTAGCTTGGGTGCTTGACTGCCGTTGCGAGGTCAGAACACTCTGATCAACCCTACTCCTCGTGCGCTCTGAACGCTCCGAGAGTGAAACACTCTGAATTTACGAACGGACAATCTGACAACGCTTTGAATTTACGAACGCCCAGAGCGCACTCTGGCACTCCAGAGTGAATTTACAAACACACCCTAAGGCTTATATTTACTGTGTTATACTTCTAGGTGAGTTTGACTGAGTCTGAAAACAACCCTCATGATGTAGCAACAGGACAGCACACTGTTAGAATGATCTGCTAGCCTGACATGAATGTATTGGTGTGTGTTGGTGTGTGTGTGCGGTGTGTTTATCATTATGGCTGTGTGGAAATGGATCATGCTATAGGAGAGTTATTACCATGGTTCTCTGTAGTACCAACAACTACCTTAAAAGTACACGCTAGCCTACAACTCATATGAGTTCATTCAAATATTGCTCATACGTTGCTAAGAGGTATTCTCAATTCAAGTTGTGTATTTCAATCCATTACCTCGTTACCTTTGCTCTGCTAAACAGTGGATTCTTATGTACAGACTTCCATGGTGTTAGTAATACCACTTTCCAGTGGAGGGGACTAAAAGCTGTTGGAAACACACAACACTACACCGTCGCTAAAACAGATAGATCTGCCACTTTCCTATTTTGAGGTTTGTGAATGAAGATAGCATGAAGAAAATTTAAAATAGACTAATAAGCATCTAGTGGTTAGAATGTAAACATGGCGTTGCTATAGTGATGGCGGAGTGTTGAGTGGTACTGTGGTTGGATGGAATGAAGGTCATGTGATGGAGGTGGTCTTGATAGGTCATGATCTGGGAGGAAAGTTGGAGAGAGGTGGTGATGCTGTTGTCCCTTCCTTCTCTGCCTGGTCAACGCTCTCCTCACCAGCCACAGCCACAGGAGAGCCAGGCTTACTATAAAGAGAGCGAGCAAGAGTGCGAGAGAAAGAGAGAGAAAGAGCGAGAGAGAGAAAGAAGATCATTTTTGGGGGAATGCATAATTTAGACAACAACAGGTATACAGTAGGCACAAGAATGCGTTTAAACTTGGTCAAAGAAAATGTACGGATTAGTGTAAACTACTGTAGGTCATTAAAAGTGAGCCAAAGAGAAACTGTGAGAGAGAGAAGTGAATGCCGGTGTCAGAGAGTGAGGGAGTGAGTGTACCTGTCCCCACTCTGGGTGATGAGTCTCCTGCAGGTCTCCATCTGTACATCCAGGCCTCTCTTCATAGAACACATCTCATGTATTCATGTAGTGACGGTTCATATCACTCTTAGCTGTAGCCAAGTGCTACTGGGTCGAAACCATCATCTAGCTGTAAGCCCAAGTCCATGACTGGGGAGAACACAGCTCAGCTTCTTAGCTGTAGCCAAAGTCATAACTGGGGAGAAAACATCACTCTTAGCTGTAGCCAAGTCATACTGGGAAAACACATCACTCTTAGCTGATGCAGTCATACTGGGGAGAACACATCACTCTTAGCTGTAGCCGAGTCATACTGGGGAGAAACACATCACTCTTAAGCTGTAGCCGAGTCATCTGGGGCGAAACACATCACTGCTAGCTGTAGCCGAGTCATACTGGGGAGAAACACATCACTCTTAGGCTGTAGCCAGAGTCATACTGGGGAGAAACACATCAGTCTTAGCTGTAGCCTAGTCATACTGGGGGAGAAACACATCACTTTTGCTTGTAGACCAAGTCATAACTGGGGAGAAACACATCACTCTTAGCTGTAGCCAAGTTCATATGGGAGAGACACACATCACTCTTTAGCATGTAGCCGAGTCATTACGGGGAGAACACATACTCTTAGCTGAGTCGAGTCGATAGCTGGGGAAACACATCACTCTTAGCTGTAAGCCGAGTCGATACTGGGGGAGAAATCACATCACTCTTAGCTGTAGCGCGAGTCAATACTGGGGAGAACACTCACTCTAGCTTAGCGATCATACGGGGAGAAACACATCACTCTTAGCTGTAGCGCGTCATACTGGGAGAAACACATCACTGCTTAGCTGTAGCCGAGTCATACTGGGCGAAACACATCACTCTTAGCTGTAGCCGAGTCATACTGGAGGAGAACACATCACTCTTAGCTGTAGCCAAGTATACTGGGGGATAGAACACATCACTCTTAGCTGTAGCCGCAGTCATACTGGGGAGAAAACATCACTCTAAGCTGTAGCGGTCTACTGGGTGAGAACACATCTCTAGCTGTACGAGTCATACTGGGGAGAAACACATGCACTTTTTAGCTGTAGCCGAGTCATACTGGGGAGTAAAACACCATACACTCCTTTCAGCTGTAGCCGAGTCATACTGGGAGAGAAACACATCACTTCTTAGTGAGCCGAGTCCATACTGGGGAGAAACACATCACTCTTAGCTGTAGCGAGTCATACTGGGAGAAACACCTACATCTTAGCTGTAGCCGAAGTCATAACTGGGAGAACACATCACTCTTTAGCTGTAGCCGAGTCATACTGGGGAGAAACACATCACTCTTAGCTGTAGCGAGTCATACTGGGGAGAAACACATCACTCTTAGCTGTAGCCGTGTGTCATACTGGGGAGAAACACATCACTCTTAGCTGTAGCCGAGTCATACTGGGGAGAAACACATCACTCTGAGCTGTAGCCGAGTCATACTGGGGAGAAACACATCACTCTAGCTGTAGCCGAGTCATACTGGAGAAAACACATCACTCTTAGCTGTAGCCAAGTCATACTGGGAGAAACCATCACTCTTAGCTGTAGCCGAGTCATACTGGGGAGGAAACACATCATCTTGCTGTAGCCAAGTCATACTGGGGGAGAAACACATCACTCTTAGCTGTAGCCGAGTCATACTGGGGAGAAACACATCACTCTTAGCTGTAGCCGAGTCATACTGGGGAGAACACATCACTCTTAGCTGTAGCCAAGTCATACTGGGAGAAACACATCACTCTTAGGCTGTAGCCAAGTCATACTGGGGAGAAACACATCACTCTTGCTGTAGCCAAGTCATACTGGGGAGAAACACAATCACTCTTAGCTGTAGCCGAGTCATACTGGGAGAAACATACATCACTCTTAGCTGTAGCCGAGTCATACTGGGGAGAAACACATCACTCTTAGCTGTAGGCCAAGTCATACTGGGGAGAAACACATCACTCTTAGCTGTATGCCGAAGTCATACTGGGAGAGAAACACATCACTCTATAGCTGTAGCCAGGTCATACTGGGGAGAAACACATCACTCTTAGCTGTAGCCGAAGTCATACTGGGGAGAAAACATCACTCTTAGCTGTAGCCGAGTCATACTGGGGAGAAACACATCACTCTTAGCTGTAGCCGAGTCATATCTGGGGAGAACACATACTCTTAGCTGTAGCGAGTCATACTGGGGAGAAACACACAGTCAAACATTGAACATTAGCCCTAGACCCCACACCTCAATCTGATCGGATGGTCTCTTTGGTATTCCTTCTCCCTGGATTTGAATAGTCCTCCGTGTCGTTAATCACTTCTCCAGACACTGGTCTTCCTGCTGAGAGGGAGAGAGGGAAGGGGGGAGAGAAGGGAAGGAGGGAGGGGAGAGAGGAAGGAGGGAGGGGAGAGAGGGAAGAGGGAGGGTAGAGAGGGGAGCGGAGAATGGAAGAAAATACATGGAAGTGATAAATTAAAGAGTACGGTGATAGAATGATACTGGAGAAAGTATGGTGTTCTTTTGAACGTCTTGTGTGTGATATTGTTCTTAAGAAGATGTGTGTGTGAGTATTGGTTCTTTATGAATGTGTGTTGTGTGTGTGTGTATTGGTGTATTGGTTCTTATGAATTGTGGTGTGTGTGTGTGAGTATTGGTTCTTATGAAGATGTGTGTGTGTGTGGTGTGTATTGGTTCTTTATGAAGATGTGTGTGGTGTGTGTGTGTGTATTGGTTCTTTATGAAGATGTGTGTGTGAGTATTGGTTTTTATGAAGATGTGTTGTGAGTATTGGTTCTTTAAGAAGATGTGTGTGTGAGTATTGGTTCTTTATGAGATGTGTGTGGTGTGTGTGTATTGGTTCTTTATGAATGATGTGTGTGTGTGTGTGTGTATTGGTTCTTTATGAAGATGTGTCTGTGTGTGTGAGTATTGGTTCTTTATGAAGATGTGTGGTGTGTGTGTGTTTTGTATTGGTTCTTTATGAAGATGTGTCTGTGTGTGTGTGTATTGTTCTTTATGAAGATGTGTGTGTGTTGTGTGTGTATTGGTTCTTATGAAGATGTGTGTGTGTTGTGTGTTTGGTTTCTTTATGAAGATGTGTGTGTGTGTGTGTGAAGTATGTGGTGTTCTTTATGAGGATGTCGTGTGTGTGTGTATTGGTTCTTTATGAAGATGTGTTGTGTTGTGTGAGTATTGGTTCTTTAAGAAGATGTGTCTGTGTGTGTGAGTATTGGTTCTTTAAGAAGATGTGTCTGTGTGTGTGTGTAGTATTGGTTGTTACAGAAATGCCCTTATTGGATGGAGGCAGAAATCCCTTTCAGCACATTTATAACACTCAGAATGCAGTATAACAGAGGTGTCTGTATGGTCAGCAGCACCTCATGACCAGCAAGTACAACACAGTAGAGTTACACCTGGACCTCATGACCAGACAGTACAACACAGTAGAGTTACACCTGGCACACCTCATGACCAGAGCAGTACACACAGTAGAGTTACACCTGGCTACACCTCATGACCAGACAGACAGTACAACACGTAGAGTTACACCTGGTACACCTCATGACCAGACAGTACAACAGTAGAGTTACACCTGGCAACCCGTATGCAGACAGTACAACACAGTAGCAGTTAAGGACCTCATGACAGAAGTACAACCAGTAGAGTTACACCTGGCACACCTCATGACCAGACAGTAAACACAGTAGAGTTACACCTGGCACACCTCATGACCAGACAGTACAACACAGTAAGAGTTACACCTGGACACCTCAATTGTACCCAGACAGTACAACACAGTAGAGTTACACCTGGCACACCTCATGACCAGACAGTACAAAGCAGTAGAGTTACTACCTGGCACACCTTCATGACGCAGATCAGTACAACAGCAGTAGAGTTACACCTGGCACACCCTCATGACCAGACAGTACAACACAGTAGAGTTACACCTGGCACACCTCATGACCAGACAGTACAACACAGTAGAGTTACACATCGCTGAGGTAATGTACTGATGTAATCAGTTAATTAAATTACAAGGCCATTTTATTTACCTCAGAGAGACAAGACACAGTGTTAAAAATACATCTTCTGACTGGTAAATGGAAAACAGACACTAACTAGTATGTATGTATGTATGTATGTATGTATGTATGTATGTATGTATGTATGTATGTATGTATGTATGTATGTATGTGTGTGTGTGTGTGTGTGTGTGTGTTTGAGTGTCAGTGTGCAGACACAAGCCTCCAGGCATGCAGTCATTAGTGAAAAGCTTTTTGGAGTGTGTGAGTATGCTGGGAAAAATCGCCTGCTAAAATATATTTCCCAGAGGAGTGAAGGTCAGTGCCCTGGGACAGTTTAAACCACTAGCACCACTGAAATCAGACAGCCAGGGCCAATGCCTGTGAGCAATAAACCCTGTTTTCAGCAGGCCATTACCCCATCCCTCACCTGACTCATCTGTCTAGCTCTACTCAAAATCATTTCCTGGAAAATACAAATTGACAATACTATAATCTGAGTAACTGCGAATACAGAAACTCCTGATAAATGTCTATGGAATGTTGTGTAGCCTCTGCATAAAGATGTCCGTACAAATCATTAAAACAATATAACTACTTGGACAAAGGTATTGCACTATGTCATCAATGTGTACTTATGAGAAGTTGAAGGTACTACTTCCAAGGTTCTAACATCAGTTAACCCCATAGAGTTACTATGGAATACCTAAACATCAACATTCTAAAGCGCTCCATACCTCTCCTGGCTGGTGGGTGGTCTCTGGAGCCAGAGTGCATCCTGGGAAGTCCTCCCACAGCAGCAGAGTCTCCTCTGTCTCCTCCCAGGCCAAGCTGTCACAGTCATCTTCAAACTCACACTCCCGCCTGCAAAACACACAAATGTTTCTTTATTAACGTTTGTTTGGCCTCTGGAGAAACTGCACATGGAAGCTTCCTTCTTATCAGTCTAATACCTTTACTATGGTAGAGTATAGAGAGTGTAGAAGCTGGTTGTACCTGTAGAAGACTGATAAGAGAAACTGCACATGTAATAAACACCAGTCCTGTAATGTTACTCACAGCTGGTTGAGCATCCTYTGCATTTCCTCGTTGATCTGATTGGCTGACGAGCCACAGAGCTCCTCCTCTCTGGGCAGGCCCCCATCRCTCTCCGARGTGCTGATAGTCTCATCACCCTCACTACTGTTGACGKASAGCGGGGTCTGTTTCCGGGGGCGACAGTTGATGGCAGACTGGGTGTTAGAGACCTAGGAGTGGAAAGAGAGACTTAGACAGACARACAGATAGACAGAGAGMGAGAGAGACACAGACAGAMTGACACAGACAGACACCGTCAGACAGAAAGACAGACAGACTACCTGATACATCTGGATGACATCCTCACAGTTCCTCTGCTGGGCCACGTCACACAGGCGAGCCGTGATGTCGATGCGTCTACAGATGTCCATGTCCACCTTCATGGCCTTCTCCTGGATCTTACTGTCCAGATCAGACATGTTCTACACAGAGGTCTCCTAGTAACAGTTATCATCCTAACCAGACCAGGAGTGATCTCTGTGTGGTGTGTGAAAACAGACTAGGGACCCAGGGACAGGAGAATGAACCAGACAATATTGAGAGTGAAAAGGGTCATCGATGAGCAGATGATTTGTGTGCAGTCAGATCAGGACAGTATGAGGCTGCGTGTGTATATAGGAGAAAGATGTATACCAGTTGTTGATGATGGTTCTGTTAGGTGTGGATAGCAACATGAGATGGCAGCTTCGCTTCAAGTCCTTAGGAATCTGTGCAGTATTTTGTTTTTTTATGATTATTTCTTACATGTTAGCCCAGAAAAGCTTAAGTGTTATTACATACAGCCAGGAAGAACTATTGGATATCAGAGAGACATCAACTTATCAGCACAACCAGCACTACAACCAGGAATATGACTTTCCCAAAGCGGATCCTTTGTCTGCACCTCCCAGGATTTGAACTGATTCCAGAGGCCGCCCAAACGGCCGACCCAAAACAACGCCGTCGGAGGAAAGGGTGCCGGAGCGGTGATCTAGTGAGGCTTCGGATACGCGCATACCACCCACCGCTTCCGAGTATATTACTCGCTAACGTCTAGTCCCTAGTTAATAACAAAGTCGACAAAATTAGGGCAAGAGTTGCTTTCCAAAGAGATATCCGGGATTGTAACATACTCTGTTTCACGGAGACATGGCTAGCTGGGGATATGCTGTCGGAGTCCGTACAGCCACAGCCAACGGGATTTTCAGTGCATCGCGCCGACAGGAACAAACATCTCTCTGATAAGAAGAAGGGCAGGGTGTATGTTTCATGATTAACGATTCATGGTGTAATTGTAAGAACATAAGTCATTTTGTTCACCTGACCTAGAATTCCTCACAATCAAATGCAGACCATATCATCTCGCAAGAGAACTCTCCTTGGTTATCGTCACAGCCATGTATATCCCCCTGCAAGCGGATACCAAGACGGCCATCAAGGAACTTCACTGGACTTTATGCAAACTGGAAACTATATATCCTGAGGCTGCATTTATAGTAGCTGGGTATTTTAACAAAGCTAATCTGAGAACAAGGCTACCTAAATTCTATCAGCATATCGATTGCAGTACAGGAGCGAGTAACACACTCGACCACTGCTACTCTAACTTCTGCAATGCATACAAGGYCCTCCCCCGTCCTACTTTTGGCAAATCTGACCATGACTCCATCTTGTTGCTCCCCTCCTATAGTCAGAAACTAAAACAGGAAGCGCCCGTGCTTAGGTCTATCCAACGCTGGTCWGACCAATTGGATTCCACGCTTCAAGATTGCTTAGATCACATGGACTGGGATATGTTCCGGGTAGCCTCAGACAATAACATTGACGTATACGCTGACTCGGTGAGCGAGTTTATAAGGAAGTGTATAGGAGATGTACCCACTGTAACTAAAACTTTCCCTAACCAGAAACCATGGATTGATCGCAGCATTCGCTCAAAACTGAAAGCACGTACCACCGCATGGAAACATGGCCAAATACGGAGGGAATAACTACACTGTTTGTAAGGCAATCAAACAAGCAAAGCGTCAGTATAGAGACAAAGTGGAGTCGCAATTCAACGGCTCAAACACGAGACGTATGTGGCAGTGTCTACAGACAATCACGGATTACAAAAAGAAAAACCAACCCCGTGGCGGACATCGACATCTTGCTCCCAGACAAATTAAAACAACTTCTTTGCGCGTTTTGAGGAGAATACAATGCCACCAACACGGCCCACTACCAAAGACCGTGGGTTCTCCTTCTCTGTGGCCAACGTGAGTAAAACATTTAAACGTGTTAACCCTCGCAAGGCTTCCCTATCCCAGTCTGCTGTCCCCACATGCTTCAAGATGTCCATCATTGTTCCTGTACCCAAGAAGGCAAAGATAACTGAACTAAATGACTACCGCCCCATAGCACTCACTTCTGTCATCATGTGCTTTGAGAGACTAGTCAAGGATCATATAACCTCCAACCTACCTGTCACCCTAGACCCACTCCAATTTGCTTACAGCCGCAATAGGCCCACAGACGAAGCAATCGCCATCACACTGCCCTATCCCGTCTGGACAAGAGAAATACCTACGTAAGAATGATGTTCATTGACTACAGCTCAGCATTCAACATCATAGTACCCTCCAAACTCATCATTAAGCTTGAGACCCTGGGTCTCAACCACGCCCTGTGCAACTGGGTCCTGGACTTCCTGACGGGACGCCCCCAGGTGGTGAAGGTAGGAAACAACATCTCTACTCCGCTGATCCTCAACACTGGGGCCCCACACGGATGCGTTCTTAGCCCTCTCCTGTACTCCCTGTTCACCCATGACTGCGTGGCTATGCACGCCTCCAACTCAAATGATCAAGTTTGCAGACGACACTACAGTGGTAGGCTTGATTAYCAACAACGATGAGACAGCCAACAATGAGGAGGTGAGGGCCCTCGGAATGTGGTGTCAGGAAAATAACCTCTCACTCAATGTCAGCAAAACAAAAGAGAGGATTGTGGACTTCAGGAAACAGCAAAGGGAGCACCCCCCTATCCACATCGACRGGACAGTAGTGGAGAAGTTGGAAAGTGAAGGTCCTCGGTGTACATATTACCGACAAACTGAAATGGTCCACGCACACAGACAGTGTGGTGAAGAAGGCGCAATATCGCCTCTTCAACCTCAGGAGGCTGACAAAATGTTGGCTTGTCACCGGAAACCCTCAATAACTTTTACAGGTGCACAATTGAGAGCATCCTGTCGGGCTGTATCACCGCTGGTACGACAACTGCCAACCACTTCACAACCGCAGGGCTCTCCAGTGGGAGGTGCGGTCTGCACACCGCATCACCGGGGGCAAACTACCTGCCCTCCAGGACACCTACAACACCCGATGTCACAGGAAGGCAAAAAGATCAAGGACAATAACCACCTGCGCCATGCCTGTTCACCCTGCTTCCATCCAGAAGGCAAGGTCAGTACAGGTGCATCAAATTCTGGGACAGAGAGATTGGAAAAACAGCTTCTATCTCAAGGCCATCAGATTGTTAAACAGCCACCACTAGCACAGAGAGGCGGCTGCTACCTACAGACTTGATATCATTGGCCACTTTAATAAATGGAACACTAGTCACTTTAATAATGCCACTAAGAATGTTTACATATCTCGCATTACATATGTATATATGTATCCTTCACTATCTATGGCATCTTAGCCGCTCTGTCACTGCTCATCCACATATTTTATACTTATATATTCTCATCCCATTCCTTTACTAGTGTGTGTATCAGGTTTTGTTGTGGAATGTTAGATATGACCTGTTAGATACTGCTGCACTGTCGGATCTAGAAGCATAAGCATTTCTCTACACTCACAATAACATCTGCTAACCATGTGTATGTGACACAATAACATCTGCTAACCATGTGTATGTGACCAATAACGTCTTGCTAACCATGTGTATGTGACCAATAACATCTGCCTAACATGTGTATGTGACGCAATAACATTGCTAACCATGTGTATGTGACCAATAACATCTGCTAACCATGTGTATGTGACCAATACAATTGGATAAGAGAAGGTGCAAATTGAGAGGAACTTTGGGATGTAGACTCCGTTGCTCATGAGCCTTTGAAGAGCACCAGTTCAGCCTTCAGCTGCTGCACTCTGACAGCCAACTCATCCTGACAGCCCTCACTCTCCTGGAGGTCCTACAAACAAAACACACATAATCATGAGATGCATGTCCATGCACACAGGTACACACGCAGGCCTGCACAAACACACACACAACCCACGCTCACACACATCCTGCAACCAGCTCAGCCACTACTTTCTGGAAGGCCAGATTATAAACTCAGCAAAAAAAGACCTGTCAAGTGCGTTTATTTTCAGCAAACTTAACATGTGTATATTTTGTATGAACATAACAAGATTCAACAACTGAGACATAAACTGAACAAGTTCCACAGAAATGTGACTAACAGAAATTTAGAATGTGTCCCTGAACAAAGGGGGGTCAAAATCAAAAGTAAGTCAGTATCTGGTGTGGCCACCAGCTGCATTAAGTACTGCAGTTCATCTCCTCCTCATGGACTGCACCAGATTTGCAATGTTCTTGCTGTGAGATGTTACCCTCTTCCACAAGGCACTACAGTTCCTGACATTTCTGGGGGGGAAATGTCCCTAGCCTCACCACCGATCCAACAGGTCTCAGACGTGCACAATGGGATTGAGATCTGGGCTCTTCGCTGGCCATGGCAGAACACTGACATTCCTGTCTTGCAGGAAATCAAGCACAGAATGAGCAGTATGGCTGGTGGCATTGTCATGCTGGAGGGTCATGTCAGATGAGCCTGCAGGAAGGATACCAATGAGGGAGCAGGATGTCTTCTCTACGCACAGCGTTGAGATTGCCTTCATGACACAAGCTCAGTCCGATGATGCTGTGACACACCGCCCCAGACCATGACGGACTCTCCACCTCCAAAGGATCCCGCGTCAGAGTAAGGCTTCGGTGTAATGCTCATTCCTTCGACGATAACGCGAATCCGACCACATACTGGTGAACAAAACCGCAACTCGTCAGTGAAGAATTTTGCCAGTCCTGTCTGGTCCAGCGAAAGTGGTTGTGCCATAGGCGACACTGTTGCCAGTGATGTCGGTGAGACTGCCTTACAACAGGCTCTCTCAGCCTATGCGGACAGTTGAGCACTGATGGATGGATGTGCGGTCTGGTGTCGGGCAGTTGTTTTGCATCTGTACTGCGCAGGTATGATGTTGGATGTCCCGATCTGTGAGGTGTTGTTCAACGTACATTTTATGCCTGGCCACATCTCAGTCGTTATGCTCCTTGCAGCATGCCTAAGGCACATTCACGCAGATGAGCAGGGACCCTGGGCATCTTTCTTTTGATGTTTTTTCAGAGTCAGTAGAAAGGCCTCTTTAGTGTCCTAGGTTTTTCATAACTGTGACTTAATTGCCTACGTTTGTAAGCTGTTAGTGTCTTAACGACCGTTCGATGCTCATTAATGTTTATGGTTCATTGAACAAGCATGGGAAACAGTGTCTAAACCCTTACAATGAAGATCTGTGAAGTTATTTGGATTTTTACTAATTATCATTGAAAGACAGGGTCCTGTAAAGGGGCGTTTCTTTTTTTGCTGAGTTTATATTGACCAACTCAGGGTAGGGCCAAACAGTAAAACATTCTATATTGACCAACTTAGGGTAGGGCCAAACAGTAAACATTCTATATTGACCAACTCAGGGTAGGCGCAACAGTAAAACATTCTTATTGACCATCTCAGGTAGGGCCAAACAGTAAAACATTCTATATTGACCAACTCAGGGTAGGGCAAACAGTAAAACATTCTATATTGACCAACTCAGGATAGGGCCAAACAGTAAAACATTCTATATTGACCAACTCAGGTAGGGCCAAACAGTAAAACATTCTATATGGACCATCTCAGGTAGGGCAAAACAGTAAAACATTCTATATGGACAACTCAGGGTAGGCCAAACAGTAAAATTCTATATGGACCAACTCAGGTAGGGCCAAACGTAAAACATTCTATATTGACCAACTCAGGGTAGGGCAAAACAGTAAACATTCTATATTGACCAACTCAGGGTAGGGCCAAACAGTAATACATTCTAATTGACCATCTCAGGGTAGGGCAAACAGTATACATTCAATTATGGACCATCTCAGGGTAGGGCCAAACAGTAAATACATTCTATATTGACAAGTCAGGGTAGGCCAAACAGTAATACATTCTATATTGACCAGTCAGGGTAGGGCCAAACAGTAATACATTCTATATAGACCAAGTCAGGGTAGGGCCAAACAGTAATACATTCTATATAGACCACTCTCAGGGTAGGCCAAACAGTAAAACATTCTATATGGACATCTCAGGGTAGGGCCAAACAGCAAACATTCTATATTGACCAACTCAGGGTAGGGCCAAACAGTAATACATTCTATATAGACCAAGTCAGGGTAGGGCCAAACAGTAATACATTCTATATAGACCAAGTCAGGGTAGGGCCAAACAGTAATACATTCTATATAGACCAACTCAGGGTAGGGCCAAACAGTAAACTTCTATATGGACCAACTCAGGGTAGGGCCAAACAGTAAAACATTCTATATTCACCAACTCAGGGTAGGCCAAACAGTAACATTCTATATTGCAATCTCAGGAGGGCCAAACAGTAATACTTCTATATGACCATCTCAGGGTGGCAAACAGTAATACTTCTTATGGACCATCTCAGGGTAGGGCAACAGTAAAACATTCTATATTGACCATCTCAGGGTAGGGCCAAACAGTAAATACATTCTATATTGACCATCTCAGGGTAGGGCAAACAGTAAACATTCTATATTGACCAACTCAGGGTAGGGCCAAACAGTAAAACATTCTATATTGACCAACTCAGGGTAGGGCCAAACAGTAAAACATTCTATATGGACCATCTCAGGGTAGGGCCAAACAGTAAACATTCTATATGGACCATCTCAGGGTAGGGCCAAACAGTAAAACATTCTATATGACACCTCAGGGTAGGGCCAAACAGTAAAACATTCTATATGCCATCTCAGGTAGGCCAAACAGTAAAACTTCTATATTGACCAACTCAGGTAGGCCAAACAGTAAAACATTCTATATTGACCACTCAGGTAGGCCAAACAGTAAAACATTCTATATTGACATCTCAGGATGGGCAAACAGTAAAACATTCTATATGACCATCTCAGGTAGGCCAAACAGTAAAACATTCTATATGGACCATCTCAGGGTAGGGCCAAACAGTAAAACATTCTATATGGACCAACTCAGGGTAGGCCAAACAGTAAAAATTCTATATGACCATCTCAGGGTAGGGCCAAACAGTAAAACATTCTATATGACCATCTCAGGTAGGGCAAACAGTAAAACATTCTATATGGACCAACTCAGGGTAGGGCCAAACAGTAAAACATTCTATATTGACCAACTCAGGTAGGGCCAAACAGTAATACATCTATATTGACCTTCTCAGGGTATGGCCAAACAGTAAAACTTCTATATTGACCATCTCAGGTAGGGCCAAACAGTAATAACATTCTATATTGACCAACTCAGGTAGGCCAACGGTAAAACATTATATATTGACCAACTCAAGGGTAAGCAAACAGTAAAAACATTATTATTGACCATCAGGGTAGGGCAAACAGTAAAACATTCATATTGACCATCTTCTCAGGGTAGGGACAAACAGTAAAACATTCTATATTGACCATCTCAGGGTAGGGCCAAACAGTAAAACATTCTATATTGACCATCTCAGGGTAGGGCCAAACAGTAAAACATTCTATATTGACCAACTCAGGGTAGGGACAAACAGTAAAACATCATATCTTGTCTTTATAAACCTTGACTCAAATAGCACTTCAAATCCAAAGTACAACAGTATAATCTGTCCATGATGATTATATATTCTTTACAGTGTAAGGATAGATGTTCTTACCCTAAGTCTTACTACAAATCCAAAGTACAACACACAAACATACAGTACATACACAGATTATACATTGACAACCCTGCCTACTTAATCTCATGAGTGCCTTGGATTATATTGTTGATCTAATTCTCCCTCTTTTCTCTGAAGTATTTGATTCCCTAAACTACTAGCCATAATATTTTGCAGAACTTCTTCCTGAGATGTCTTGACATAAAAGCTGATTGTGTCTGTGCAGCAAATGAAATAGGGTAACTTGACTTGACTCGTCCGTGAGTGTTTCTTTGTGTAACTCTTGTACATTGTTCTGCATGGATAGTTTAATGTAAAGTGGGACTTTGCTGCATGCCATGTGGTCTCCTGTTGGCTCAACAGAGMCTGTCTAACTGGGTTAGGTAGATGTCCCCTGCAGTTGCATCCTCACACACAACAAACCTGAGAAACCAGAGCCCCACCTGGCTCAGCTTTATATGCTCACCGATGGCAAGATGGCGCCGACAGACATGGCAGCTCTGCTTCTAGCTCCTTAGCAACTTTGCAGTATTTTGTTTTTTTTGTGTTATTTCTTACAGACGGAAAGAACTTTTGAATATCATAGTGGTGCTAACTCACCAGCATTAYGACCAGGAATACGACTTTCCCAATTTGGATCCTTTGTTCGTAACCCCCAGGGTAATTGAACTTATCCCAGAGGCTGCTACAAGATGCCGCCGTCGGAGAAGAGTAGACTTCAAGTCTGACTCAGGAGGCGTGCACACCATCCACCGCTTCCGAGTATATTACTCGCTAATGTTTAGTCCCTGGACAATAAAGTAGACGAGCTCAGGGCGAGGATCTCCTCCAGAGAGACATCAGGGACTGTAACATACTCTGTTTCACGGAATCAAGGCTCTCTCCGGATATACTGTCCCGGTCAATACAGCCAGCTGGGTTCTCAGTACATCGTGCACACAGGAATAGAGAACTCTCCGGGAAGAAGAAAACGGGGGTGTATGTTTCATGATTAATTACTTATGGCGTGATTGTGATAATGTACAGAAACTCAAGTCCTTTTGTTCATCAGACCTAGATTACCTCACAATCAAATGCCGACTGTATTACCTACCAAGAGAATTCTCTTCAGTTATGGTCACAGCCGTGTACATCCCCCCTCAAGCCAATACCACGACGGCCCTCAAGGAACTACACTGGACTTTGTGCAAACTAGAAACCACATATCCTGAGGCCGCATTTATTGTATTTGGGGATTTTAACAAAGCAAATTTGAAGAAAACGCTCCCGAAGTTCTATTAACACATTGACTGTAGTACCCATGCTGCTAAAAACCACATGACCACTGCTACTCCAACTTCCTCGACATATGTGGCAGGGTCTACAGACAATCACGGATTACAAAGGGAAAACCAGCCACGTCGAGGACACCGACGTCTTGCTCCCGGACAAGCTAAACACCTTTTTCGCCTGCTTTGAGCATAACACAGTGCCACCAACACAGCCCGCTCCCAAGGACTGTGGAAGTGCACTGCCCGCACTTCAAAGACATTAACCACCCGAGCCACGGCCTGTTCACCCCGCTATTGTCCAGAAGGCGAGGTCAGGATGATAGCGGGGTGAACAGGCCGTGTCTCGGGTGGTTGATGTTCTAGATGATCTTTTTGGCCTTCCTGTGACATCGGGTGTTGTAGGTGTCCTGGAAGGCAGGCCGTGTGCCTCCGGTGATATGTTGGGCAGACCGCACCACCCTCTGGAGAGTCCTGCGGTTGCGAGCAGTGCACTTCTGGTCACAAGACGTAGGCCTCCTTATTGTCCCTAGAATTTCCAAGCAAACAGCTGGATGCAGGGATTTCTCCTATGAAGCTCAATTTTTATGGAATGGTCTACCTATCCATGTGAGAGACGCAGACTCGGTCTCAACCTTTAAGTCTTCATTGAAGACTCATCTCTTCAGTAGGTCCTATGATTGAGTGTAGTCTGGCCCAGGGATGTGAAGTTGAACGGAAAGGCACTGGAGCGACGAACCGCCCTTGCTGTCTCTGCCTGTCCCGGTTCCCCTCTCTCCACTGGGATTCTCTGCCTCTAACCCTATTACGGTTGCTGAGTCACTGGCTTACTGGTGCTCTTCCATGCCGTCCCTAGGAGGGGTGCGTCACTTGRGTGGGTTGAGTCACTGACGTGATCTTTCTGTCCGGGTTGGCACCCCCCTCGGGTTCGTGCCCTGGGGGAGATCTTCGTGGGCTATACTCGGCCTTGTCTCAGGGTAGTAGATTGGTGGTTGAAGATATCCCTCTAGGCRTGTGGGGCCTGTGCTTTGGCAAAGTGGGTGGGGTTATATCCTGCCTGGTTGGCCCTGTCCGGGGGTATCATCGGACGGGGCCACAGTGTCTCCCGACCTCTCCCGTCTCAGCCTCCAGTGTTTATGCTGCAATAGTTTGTGTTGGGGGGCTAGGATCAGTCTGTTATATCTGGAGTATTTATCCTGTGTACAGAGTGAATTTAAGTATACTCCCTTTAACTCTCTATCTTTCTCTCTTTTCTCTCAGAGGACCTGAGCCCTAGGACCATGCCTCAGGAATACCTGGCCTGATGACTCCTTGCGGTCCCCAGTCCACCTGCTGTCCCCAGTCTACCCGCTTTCCCCAGTCCACCTGCTGCTGATCCAGTTTCAACTGTTCTGCCTGCAGCTAAGGAACCCTGACCTGTTGACCGGATATGCTACCTTGTCCCAGACCTGCTGTTTTCAACTCTCTCTCTACCGTACCTGCTGTATCTAACTCTGAATGATCGGCTATGAAAAGCCAACTGACATTTACTCCTGAGGTGCTGACCTGTTGCACCCTCTACAACCACTGTGATTATTATATGACCCTGCTGGTCATCTATGAACGTTTGAACATCTTGGGCATGTTCTGTTATAATCTCCACCCGGCACAGCCTGAAGAGGACTGGCCACCCCTAAGAGCCTGGCTCCTCTCTAGGTTTCTTCCTAGGTTCCTGCCTTTCTAGGGAGTTTTTCCTAGCCACTGTGCTTCTACATCTGCATTGCTTGCTGTTTGGGGTTTTAGGTCGGGTTTCTGTATAGCACTTTGTGACATCGGCTGATGTAAAAAGGGCTTTATAAATACATTTGATTGATTGATTGATTGAGTACAGGTGCATCAAAGCTGGGACCGAGAGACTGAAAAACAGCTTCTATCTCAAGGCCATCAGACTGTTAAATAGCCATCACTTGCCGGCTACCAACCGGTTACTCAACCCTGCACCTTAGAGGCTGCTGTCCAATATACATAGACATGGAATCACTGGTCACTTTAATACATGTTTACATACTGTTTGACTCATTTCATATGTATATACTGTATTCTAATCTACTGTATTTTAGTCAATGCCACTGACATTGTTCATCCTAATATTTATACACTACCGGTCAAAAGTTTAAGAACACCTACTCATTCAAGGGTTTTTCTTTATTTTTACTATTTTCTACATTGTAGAATAATAGTGAAGACATCAAAACTATGAAATAACAAATATGGAATCATGTAGTAACCAAAAAATTGTTAAACAAATCCAAATATATTTTATATTTGAAATTCATCAAATAGCCAACCCTTGCCTTGATTACAGCTTTGCACACTCTTGGCATTCTCTCAACTAGCTTCAGTTGGAATGTTTTTCTAACAGTCTTGAAGGAGTTCCCACATATGCTGAGCACTTGTTGGCTGCTTTTCCTTCACTCTGCGCTCCGACTCATCCAAAACCATCTCAATTTGGTTGAGGTCGGGGGATTGTGGAGGCCAGGTCATCTGATGCAACACTCCATCATTCTCCTTCTTGGTAAAATAGCCCTTACACACCCTGGAGGTGTGCTGGTTCATTTCCKGTTGAAAAACAAATGATAGTCCCACTAAGCGCAAACCAGATGCAAAGGCGTATCACTGAAGAATGCTGTGGTAGCCATGCTGGTTAAGKATGCCTTGAATTCTAAATAAATCACAGACAGTGTCACCAGCAAAGCACCCCCACACCATAGCACCTCCTCCTCCCTGCTTTACGGTGGGAAATACGGGGATCATCCTTTCACCMGCACAGCGGTTAGAACCAAAAATCTCCAATTTGGACTCCAGACTAAAGGACAAATTTCCACCGGTCTAATGTCCATTGCTCGTGTTTCTTGGCCCAAGCAAGTCTCTTCTTCTTATCGGTGTCCTTTAGTAGTGGTTTCTTTGCAGCAAAAAGGCCAGATTCACACAGTCTCCTCTGAACAGTTGATGTTGAGATGGGTCTGTTACTTGAACTCTGTGAAGCATTTATTTGGGCTGCAATTTCTGAGGCTGGTAACTCTAATGAACTTATTCTCTGCAGCAGAGGTAACTCTGGGTCTTCCTTTCCTGTGGCGGTCCTCATGAGAGCCAGTTTCATCATAGCGCTTGATGGTTTTTGCGACTGCACTTGAAGAAACTTTCAAAGTTCTTGAAATTTTCCGTATTGACTAACCTTCATGTCTTAAAGTAATGATAGACTGTCATTTCTCTTTGCTTATTTGAGCTTTTATTGCCATAATATGGACTTGGTCTTTTACCAAATAGGGCTATCTTCTGTATACCACCCCTACCTTGTCACAACACAACTGATTGGCTCAAACGCATTAGGTTGGATAGAAATTCCACAAATTAACTTTTAATAAGGCACACCTGTTAATTTAAATGCATTCCAGGTGACTACCTCATGAAGCTGGTTGAGAGAATGCCAAGAGTGTGCAAAGCTGTCATCAAGGCAAAGGGTGGCTATTTGAAGAATCTCAAATATAAAATATATTTTGATTTGTTTAACACTTTTTTGGTTACTACATGATTCCATATGTGTTATTTCATAGTTCTGAGGTCTTCACTATTATTCTACAATGTAGAAAATAGTAAAAATAAAGAAAAGCCCTTGAATGAGTAGGTGTTCTTAAACTTCTGACCGGTAGTGTATATTTCTTAACTCCATTCTTTTACTTTAGATTTGTGTGAATTGTCATGAATTGTTAGATATTACTGCACTGTTGGAGCTAGGAACACAAGCATTTCTCTACACCCGCAATAACATCTGCTTGATATGTATGTGACCAATAAAATGTGGAAGTAGGACGTACAAATGACTTTCAGATGTAACTATGTGACGGGGACCAACGGTGCCATTTTGGGGAGTTGATATTGTTGCTGTAATTCAATCATRCTGAATGTGTGTAAGTAGCTACACCAGTTCCTCAAATAGTTAACCACTTGGCTGTTTGATCATGACTGTCAGCTGCTTTCTATAACACCTATGACGAACGTCAGGGGCTGAGCATCTAACTAGTATGTTAGGGATTTATACATAGCCTACAGTACAATTATGTTAGGTGTTTATAAACATACTATATTAGGTTAGAGGTTTGCACACTATTCAACAAAGCTGTTTCACACAAGCAATTGTATTAGGTTGTTTTGCATACGTCAGGGCAATGTCAAATGTGTCAACACCGCCAGAACCTGATGACACAGCGTCAGAGACAACACTGCGCCTCTGGCCCCGCGCCCTAAGTTAGTGTATAGATCAGTGAGGAGGGCCTTTGTGTCTACAAGCATTGAGCACCTAAACATTTCAATGTAATGTCTTGTTGTCATGTTTGATATGCTGACATGGCTTTGTTCTTGTCCCTGCAAATCAACAGAGAACAAGTGTAACAGAAAGAGGGGATACATTTACCCCCTATGTATCAATCAATAAGAGAGGCCAGGCACACGCACACACACACACAGTGTTACCTCCTGTAGGTCTTCCATCTTCTGCTGCATGTCCACTCTGACAGTGTACTCCTCCTCCCACCTACACAACAAAAAGTAATGTGAAGTAAATGACACAGTAAAATGGCAACATCATAATAATAACTATTAACTGTGTGTTTGTGTGTGTGTGTGTGTGTGTGTGTGTGTGTGTGTGTGTGTCTGAAACCCCTGGTCCATGAATCTGGGTCAGACAGCACCATCCATCTAGTGAACAGTAATCTCATTGAAAGCCTGTACAGTTGACATGTTAGAACTACGATGGCTGATTCAGTGACTCAACACACCACACAGACCCCACTGCACAGCACTGGCGTTTATAGAATTGCTGCTTAAAATGCACAATACTGCGACATGTCGGAGTCTTTACCAAACTGCTCTTAAAACAAATAGGAGGTTATATAGTGTACAGAGAGACGTTTTTTGTGCCATTGTGCACACTGTGGCACAAAAGACGTGATTGAGATAGATGGGTAACGTGAGAGTGAGGGAGAGGGAGAGAGCGAGGGAAAGATGAGCTGAGCTCTCTTTGGAAGCCACCTCCCTTTTCCAGCAATCACAGCCTGCCGTGCAGAGTATACCGCATTGCAGATACTAGGTGGAGGGGAAGGTGCATGGCCGCATGCAGTTAGGTAGAGAGAGAGGGAGAAAGATATGATGTGGGGGAAGGGGGTTGAAGAAAGGAGAGTGGAGCTGGCAGTGGAGAGTGCGCGAGAGAGAGTGAGAGATGGAGAGAGATGGAGAGAAGGAGAGAGGAGAGAGAGAAGAGAGAATTTGGTATAGATCAGACATAACCTAACCCACTGCAATCAATTAATTAAAACAGGAACATTTCACATCTGGTTGGAAATAAATAGGGAAATGATCTCAGAGAAAATGGTTGTCCTGTGTGGTACCTATATCTCCCCATACATTAATGATGACACCTTCTCCATCCTAGAGGGGGAGATCAACCCTTTTCAGGCCCAGAGACATGTACTAGTCTGTGGCGACCTAAGGCCAGAACCCAACACTCTTAGCAGACAGGGGGACAAACACCTACTTGGAGGTGACAGCATTCCCTCCCCAATACGCCCCCTAGACATAACTGACAAAACAACCAACAAAAACAAAAACTCCTGCAGCTCTGTTGCACGCTGGGTCTAGACATAGTCAATGGTAGGCTTCGAGGGGACTCCTACGGTAGGTACACCTACAGCTCATCTCTTGGCAGTAGTACTATAGACTACTTTATCACTGACCTCAACCCAGTGTCTCTYGGAACGATCACAGTCATCCCACTGACACCCCTATCAGACCACAGCAAAATCTCCATCTTCTTGAACAGAGCAAAACTCAACCAAGGCATTGAAGCTGAACAAACGACATGCTTTTAAGAAATGCTATAGATGGAAGGAGGGTAGTGTAGAAAACAAAAAACTATTGGCCAACAACAAATCCAATCCCTCCTAGACAACTTCCAGGACAAAGTGTTTCCCTGCAATAGTGAAGGTGTAAACGTAGCCGTAGGAAGCCTGAACACTATATTTGATCTATCAGCTAACATATCAAATTTAAATTCAAGCAGAATACCTTAGAAAACTAACAGTTAGAAATGGTTTGATGAAGAACGCAAAAACCTAAGAAAGAAATTGAGAAACCTATCCAATCAAAAACACAGAGACCCAGAAAACCYTAGCTTCCGCCTTCATGATGGTGAAACACTAAAATAATACAGAAATACACTAAGAAAAAAGAAGGAACAGCATGTCAGAAATCAGCTCAATGTGACTGAAGAATCCATAGAATCAAATCACTTCTGGGAACATTGGAACACACTAAACAAACAACACGAAGAGCTATCTATCCAAAATGGAGATGTATGGATAAACCACTTCTCCAACCTTTTCAGTCGTTTAACAAAGAACCAAGAGCAAAAACATACACATGATCATTTACTAAACTTAGAATCAGCTATTAAAGTCTACCAGAACCCACTGGATTCTCCAATTACATTGGATGAGCTACAGGCCTGTGGTGTTGATGGTATACTAAACTAAATTATTAAATATACAAACCACAAATTCAAATAGGCTATTCTTAAACTCTTCAACATTATCCTCAGCACTGGCAACTTCCCCAATATTTGGAACCAAGGTCTGATCATCCCAATCCACAAAAGTGGAGACAAATTTGACCCCAATAAATATAGTGGAATCTACATCAACAGCAATCTCTGAAAAATCCTCTGCACCATCATCAACAGCAGACTCCAACATTTCCTCGTATACACCCTGCACACCCTTACTGACAAATGAACCAAAATAAAGCAAAGTCTTCTCATGCTTTGTTGATTTCAAAAAAAGCTTTTTGCGTATTTTATCTAACGGGTGGCATCCATAAGTCTAAATATTGCTGTTACATTGCACAACCTTCAATGTTATGTCATAATTATGTAAAATTCTAGCAAATTAATTACGGTCTTTATTAGGAAGAAATGATCACACAGTTCACAACAAGCCAAACTGCTGTGTATACCCTGACTCTGCTTGCACTGAACGCAAGAGAAGTGACACAATTTCCCTAGTTAATATTGCCTGCTAACATTAATTTATTTTAACTACATATGCAGGTTTAAAAATATATACTTGTGTATTGATTTTAAGAAAGGCATTGATGTTTATGGTTAGGTACATTTGTGCAACGATTGTGCTTTTTTCACGAATGAGCTTTTGTTAAATCATCACCCGTTTGGCGAAGTTGAAGTAGGCTGTGATTCAATGATAAATGAACAGGCACCGCATTGATTATATGCAATGCAGAACAAGCTAGTTAAMCTAGTAATATCATCAACCATGTGTAGTTAACTAGTGATTATGTTAAGATTGATTGTTTTTTATAAGATAAGTKTAATGMTAGCTAGGAACTTATCTTGGACAAGGTCCTTTTGATGCTGCACTCGCATAACAAGTGGTCAGCCTGCCATGTAGTCTCCTCGTGGATTGCAATGTAATCAGCCATAATCGGCATCCAAAAAGGCAGATTACCGATTGTTATGAAAACTTGAAATCGGCCCTAATTAATCGGCCATGCCGTAGGACAACCTCTAGTCTGAGTGTTGGAGTGTGCCCCTGGCTATCCGTAAAAAAAAACAAAATAACATGAACAATTGTGCCATATGGTTTGCTTCATATAAGGAATTTAAAATTATTTATAATTTTACTTTTGATAGTTAAGTACATTTAAAACGAAATGCTTTTAGACTTTTACTCAAGTAGTATATTACTGGGTGACTTTCACTTTTACTTGAGTAATTTCCTATTAAGGTATCTTTACTTTTAATCAAGTATGACAATTGGGTACTTTTTCCACCACTGGAGGGGTATGAGAGAACTAGCCAATGAGAGAGCGGGAACAATGAATAGCAATATGAATGGATAGATGGAGAGAACAAGCGACAGGGCAGGGGAAGAGGAGTGGAGGAGAGGGAGGGAAGGGGGTGTATCTTATACTGAAACTACCTCCTTGAAGTGAATGAATACTCCTGTGGGTTTCCCTCTCTCTATGTTTTGCCTGCAGGTAGATTTAACTGCATTACTACAACAACAGACTCATGACAGAGATAACATTATTTCACTACACTGGAGGCCTAAATCACATCAATGACTGTACAGTACGGATGCTATCAGATATATGGATGTCTGAAGGTCAGACAAGCCTGGACTTGACTCACTTGTAAGGTCACATGCCTCATGAAATCACAATAAAAAAACAAAACAGCCACAAACACACACTTGTCCCAGGACCTCCCACCTGACCCTACCCACCCTTCCTAATGGGACATACATGCTTGTCTATCACCTTACATTCATTGGGTATGGCATTTTCGCTGAGATATATTTATCCAATTCAACTTATGGTCATACCTTCAGCATAGACCATGTCTATGTGACCTGTGCAGCGTAAATCAAAGCCTCAGACCTGCTGTTACTAGTGCCACATATCAGCGGTCCGGGTTCTAGTTCTGTCACAGAATACAAACTGCAGCCATTTCAAACGTGCAGAGGTGCACTATGGTATCTGTATCAGATTCCTGTGACTGTGTTTGGCCCATTCCCCCTKTTTTTCTAAAGGGGCGCTAAGCAGATATTCCTTCCCCAGGCCAAACCATAAGTCAAATCTTCAAATACTTGAGCTGTGCTTGATTTATATATAGTTTGCCTGGTTCAAATGGAATCGTCCCAAAAGTACAAAATCAATGCAGTAATCCCAAAAGTACAAACAGCTAAATCAAGCATACCCTAACCTAGGTCTAGAGTCCACTAGCTAGTTGGAAACTCAAGAGTTCAAAGGTTTTTTAACTTCAAAAGCATTGGTGTGATTGTTGAAACAGAGCCTTCCTGTGTTGGATCTCAGTTAAATTACTTCATTCTGAGTCAGTTATGGTCTGATAATGTTTGGTATTTCCCCCAGCTGCCCTTTGCATCTCTAGCAATAAGAATGCTGTGGGCTGTGGCAGAAATAGACAGAACACAGGSAGGACACAGCTGCTCTGAAAGGCCATCTGTTGCAATAGGGCCTTTCACTTCACCCAAGTAGCATGAGCAAAATAATACACGTACGCCTATTATAGCTTCACTAAGTTACATCAACTGACTTTTGCCAAGAGACGTTTAATCACAACTCTAGGTCCCCGTGCGCCTTTACACCCGTCAGACACACACGTTAATTAGGCCTTACATTGGTGAATAAATCAACAAAGGTTGATCCTATTTACCTGCGTTTGTACTCGTCTCTCTCCCTCTTGACTTTGGCCAGGACGTTGTACAGGGCTCTGATCTCCGGGGTAATGGTATCAATCTGGACCCCGACCCCGTCCGGCTGGACCCAGGACACACCCGGGCTGGTGACGCGCGTCTCCACGCCAGAACCGAGCTTGCGGGTATGGTTGTAGGACCAGATAGTACCGGGGAGGAACCGGGGAGGCGGGTTGGTGGGGGTTCCAGTGCCAGTACTGGTACTGAAAACCGTTTTCCCGTTGGTGATTGAATTGGACCCAGCTGGAGAGTCGATTGTCGGGGTTGATAGGCTTACCGTGATGGTCGGATTCTGATTCGGTTCGGTGGGGTTTGTTCCAGCTTTGTTGTTGGACTCAAGCGTGAGGACAGTGTTGAKGGCAGGTGTGAAGAGGGTAGTGGGTCGTCTCGCGGAGTTGTTGGTGTTTTGGAACGGGAGTGACCCGGGCCTGAGCGGGATAGTTCCCACAAACCCGGTCTGTACACCCGTTTCTTGGGTATGGGCCCGTCTAGCGCTTTCAGAACAACTTCCATCACAGCTGTTCTTCGCATCCAACGCCTGTTGTAGTTGTTTCTCCAAAATCTTATTCCTTCGCTCAAGTTCATGCACTTTGGCCAGAAAGCATCGGAACCGTAAGTTCAGAGTCTTTAGGACACTGATATTGGAGCCCAGGTCGTTCCTCAGGGCCATCGCTGCAGGAGGTTGGGGCACAGACCGGTGATAAGAGTGGTTATTATGGTTCAGATGCAGGTAAGCTTGTGAGGGTGTGGTGAAATCGAACCCTGGCAGAGTCTCCGTACCCAGTCCGGGATGGTCGCCCAGGAAGAARGAYGTCGGGTCGRGYGAGCMGAAGACGGMTTCGGGCAGAAGGCCTGAGGGGGAATCCGGATGACTCKGTCCTCCTTGGTTCTGCTGCTGTTGATGTTGGAGAAGCGAGTTCGCCCCTAACAAAGGATTCATGCTATGGTATGGAAAACTAAAGCGCTGCAGATCTGGCATGAACACGGACGGTAATTTTCTCCGTATAAAATCACAAAAATAAAATTATGACAGGCTGAAGGTTGACTTGTTGTTGGATACCAGACGTATCCGTGACGGTCCACCTTTACCTGATTACGTAACTGTTTCTAATTACGAATGTTTCCTCTATTTATCTCCGGTCGGTCTAAATAGGCTCGTGGAATAAGTTACCTTTCTCTTCCTGTCTGGCTCTGTTGCTGGATAACGGTCGCCCCAAAAAACAATGCCGAATAGGCCGGTCCGACGGCTATACGCAGACGACAACACTCAAATGTATTTCAGAAAAGTAATGTTTTGGTATACAGCCTATATGAGAGAAAGTACTGTTAAATCCTGCAAATCTCTAATGTATTAAAAATAAATCCAGTCTTCCGTCAACGCTTATCTGTCTCCAAAGTGACGACAAGACACAACAAGTGCTGCAAGATTTGGAGAGCTGGGAAGCTACCGTAAATACACAAGTAGCTGGTTTTCTTTTAACCTTTGTGCCCAGTAGGCAAACGAACAGTTCCATAAGACCTCTTAAACTCCTAGTTCACAACTTGGGGAGGTGTTATCAGGAACATTTCAACTTGTGAATGTAATTTTATGGTCACACCATAGGCAACACGATTTTCCCACTTGGCTCGATTTTATTTTGTTACAAAATACACACATACAATTGTACACACTATTCTATTGTGTGAAACTATAATGTGAACCATAACCCACAGGCCTATCAGGACAGTGTTGACAAAGACAAAAAAAACGACAAAATAGACTAAACTAAAAGATGGAATACCATTTTCAAAACTGCAGCAGACATCTTTGTTGGTGCTTAGATATAAAGGTAAAAAATACACACAATATGTAAAAATACAACATAGTGTATATTTTACATATCATAATTGTTGGTTATATAATAATACTAATGTTTTGGCTACATTTAAAAAAGAGTCACTACTCAAAACACTCACTATGATACAATACTTTGGTTGTACTTACACAAAACATGTTTTATTTTAAAGCTGTTTTTAAAGATGTCTCTGCTCCTAAACATCTCCATCCTCTCAACATCTCTCTTATCTATCTCTGCCTCCATCACTCGGTCATCAGACTACTAGAGGTGGAACCCCCCAGCTCTCTCCCTGCCTCGCTCAGACTCTGCCCGTCCATGTTGACCTGTGTGTCCAGCGAGGCCACGCCCAGGGCGTCCCACCCCACCGAGGTGGTGTCGCCAGCCCTCTTATTCTTCCCCAACTCCACCATGGGCATGGCCTTGGGGTTGCTCCTCCCTCGCCAGCTGTGGCAGTAGGAGAGGCTGCTTTTGGGGGCTGAGGAGAGAAAGAGGAGAAGAGAGAGAGAATGAAAATGTGAGAGAGAGAGAGTTATCAGTCATTCTGCACCTGTCCAGTCCACACCTGTAGCTATGAAAGACTCCTTACTGTCAGAGTAGCTCCCTGCTCTTCCCTGCATTCTCCTCCTCTCCCCGTTCTGTCTCCCAAACAGTATGTCGTACACGTCCTCTCTGAACTCCTTGTTCATGATCTGGTAGATGAAAGGGTTAATCATGCAGTGAGACTTGGCGAACATTGCTGGTATCAGAGACACCATAGGTGGCAGGCAGGACACCGGCCGGTTGCTCCCTGTCTCCGACTCCCCCTCCTGGCCTGGGGCTGAACTGCGKGTGGAAGCAGCAGACAGACTGTGGCCTAAACCAGAATAGGAGTATGGATCTGGGTTGGTCACGTCCCGCAAGGATTCTCCAGGGTCGTAGTAGACACTTCCGTAGTTGCTTCCGTAGTTTTCCGTGGAGGTCCAATTGAGGAGACCCATAATGTTGGGGATGTTTGGGAAGGCTGAGGCCATCCCGGTGGATCCTCCAGTCCCCATGGAGGGGCCTCCTCCCTGCATGGCCTCCCCRGCCCMATGCTCCTCCTTGGGGGCCAAGGCGGAGTAGAGGGAGACAATGGCATAGGGAGTCCAGGATAAGAGGAAGGTRGAGCACACCACAGCTGCTATCTGGGACAGACAGACAATAGATGAAACAACAGAAAGATATACTGTGCTRTCTGTACTTACACACTTGTTACAATGTTAATACAAAMGTTATTCCCTGGTAGTTCCTCTGCCTGGAATAAAGCAGATGTTACGACATCTTTCATTTCAAGCCAGTAACTAAGCTTCTTCTAACATAGTCTGTTTTCCACATACCTTTGTGAGTCTCAGGTCTTTGCTGGTGTGAGTGACAGTTGAGGAGGGAATAGATGCCAGAGCGCGACTAGAACGGTAAACCTACACAGAGAGACATGTCAGTAAACACAAACTTCAACCRTCACTGACCACAAACAAATACACAAGGGCCACGCTAGCTAGACCACCAGTTGGCTACAGCTATTGAGTCSACCATCACGGTAATAGATCATGCTTGCTGGACTGTACTCAGCATGCATTCCATACGTTATAGTGTGCCCCACTCAGAATATGCCAGGACAATTGATTCCATTAATCAATGAGTTACGTACATGGCATGCTGTTTTTTGTAGAGTCTGAGTTGAGTTCCCTGGACTCTTCCCTACTGAATCAGCCATTTTGTGCAGCTGGGTGCAGTTTCTCTCACCGTCAGCAGAATGGTCACGTAGGAGGCGACGATGGTCAGTGTGGGGAGAAAAAAGCACATGATCAGGATCAGCAAGATGTAGAGCCTGTCGATGAAAGATGACCTCATCCCCCACCTCAAAGAAAAGAGGAAGAAGAAGATGTATATTTAGAGAGAATACTTTTATAACCTCGTACCCAGGCTCAATTGCTGCTGCTGGATGAGATGAATGCTTTTATAACTGCAGACATTCGCACGCACGCACGCATGCACGCACGCACGCACGCACGCACGCACACGCACACGCACACGCACACGCACACGCACACGCACACACACACACACACACACACATCAAAACAGAGTCTAATAAGAGAGAGTCAGGAGTACCAGTTGATGGTGCAGCTGGTCCCAAAGGGTTCTGGTCCGTAGCTGCCAAAGCCGAAGACAGGCAGGGAGGCCCAGAACAGAGAGTAGAACCACACCAGCCCTATGGACATGGACATGTGACGTCTCTCGATCCACTGACCTGGTAGAGATAGATGGAGGAATGATATTCTTTTATTTCACCATTATTTATTCTAATTGGGTAAGATCTATTTTTTGAGAGACACCTGATTGTCCAGCATGTACTATATTATAAACAGACACATAGGAAAGGGATATGAATAAAGTGAAGCACGTTGTTTGATTGACCACTAATTAGTAAATAAGAAATAGGATTGATCCAAAGGCTCCAGATGTATGAAGCATGTAATGAATACATGTATTTTTCCTTTATTTTAACAGGGAGTCTCATTGAGACCAAGGTATCTGTTGCAAGTGAGCCCTGCAATTGGTTTCTAGTAGTTTAAATGGTTGTGTGTGATATTTACGGTTTTCTATTTCTTTAGGTAGTGTTGCATGTTGATAGCCCAGACATTAACCCTGCCTGACAATTCCCTTCCTTTTAAAAAAATGATCTACCTTTATTTAACTAGGCAAGTCAGTTAAGAACAAATTCTTATTTTCAAAGATGGCCTAGGAACAGTGGGTTAACTGCTTTGTTCAGGGGCAGAACGACAGATTTTTACCTTGTCAGCTCCGGGATTCAATCTTGCAACCTTTCGGTTACTAGTCCAACACTCTAACCACTAGGCCACCTTCCCTTTCCCATAGCTACCTGCGTGACTACCCCTAACCAGCAATACAATAACATCATTGCTGCCTAGTGTCTACGTAACCGAAAAGTAATCTCCAGGTCAACAAGATCAAGCTGGTCTCTGGACCAATCAAAAATATAAAAAACTGCTCTTACAATAGTGCCCCCAATTATCTCTACAACGTGGGCTTGAAGAAAGAGTCTGACATACAGACAAACAGATTATAAACTACACTACATGACCAAAGGTATGTGGACACCTGCTCGTCCAACATCTCATTACAAAATCAAGAACATTGGTATTGGTATTTTTGGTATTTTATTTGTATCCCCATTAGCTGTTGCAAAGCAGCAGCTACTCTCCCTGTGGTCCACACAAAACATGAAACATAATACAGAACATCAATAGACAAGAACAGCCTAAGGACAGAACTACATACTTTTTTTTAAAGGCACACGTAGGCTACATATCAATGCATACACATAAACTATCTAGGTCAAATAGGGGAGAGGCGTTGTGCCGTGAGGTGTTGCTTTATCTGTTTTTTGAAACCAGGTTTGCTGTTAATTTGAGCAATATGAGATGGAAGGAAGTTCCATGCAATAAGGGCTCTATATAATACTGTATGCTTTCTTGAATTTGTTCTGGATTTGGGGACTGTGAAAAGACCCCTGGTGGCATGTCTGGTGGGATAAGTGTGTGTGTCAGAGCTGTGTGTAAGTTGACAATGCAAACCGTTTGGGATTTTCAACACATTAATGTTTCTTATAAAGTGAAGTGATGCAGTCAGTCTCTCCTCAACTCTTAGCCAAGAGAGACTGGCATGCATCACATTTATATCAGCCCTCTGATTACAATGAAGAGCAAAACGTGCCGCTCTGTTCTGGGCCAGCTRCAGCTTAAATACGCCTTCACTTGCAGCACTGGACCACACAACAAATATGGAGTTGGAGTTGATTAATATGGAGTTGGTMCCCCTTTGCTGCTATAACAGCCTCCACTCTTCTGGGAAGGCTTTCCACTAGATGTTGTAACATTGCTGCAGGGACTTGCTTCCATTCAGCCACAAGAGCATTAGTGAGGTCTGGCACTGATGTTGGGTGATTAGGCATGGCTCGCAGTCGGCGTTCCAATTCATCCCAAAGGTGTTCCATGGGGTTGAGGTCAGGGCTCTGTGCAGGTCAGTCATGTTCTTCCACACCGATCTCAACAAACCATTTCTGTATGGACCTGTGCATGGTGGCATTGTCATGCTGAAACAGGAAAGGGCTGCCACAAAGTTGGAAGCACAGAATCGTCTAGAATGTCATTGTATGCTGTAGCATTAAGATTTCCCTTCAGTGGAACGAAGGGGCCCGAACCATGAAAACAATCTACCTGACCATTATTCCTCCTCCACCCAACATTACAGTTGGCACTATGCATTCGGGCAGGTAGCGTTCTCCTGACATCCACCAAACCAAGATTAGTTCGTCGGACTGCTAGATGGTGAAGTGTTTACACTGTTCCAGAGTCCAATGGCAGCAAGCTTTAMWCCACTCCAGCCAACGCTTGGCCATGGAAACCCATTTCATGAAGCTCCGGACAAACAGTTATTGCGCTGACTTTGCTTCCAGAGGCAGTTTGGAACTCAGTAGTGTGTTTTGCAACAGAGGACAGACGATTTTTACGAGCGACACGCTTCAGCACTTGGCGATCCCGTTCTGTGAGCTTGGGTGGCCAACCACTTCACACTTCCCTTCCACTTCACAATAACAGCACTTACAATTGACCTGGTCAGCTCTAGCAGCGCAGAAATTTGATGAACTGACTTGATGGAAAGGTGGCATCTTATGACGGTGCCACATTGAAAGTCACTGAGCTCTTCAGTAAGGCCATTCTACTGCCAATGTTTGTCTATGGAGATTGCATGGCTGTGTGCTCAATTTTATACACCTGTCAGCAACAGGTGTGGCTAAAATAGCCGAATCCACTCATTTGAAGGGGTGTCCACATACTTTTGTATATATAGTGTATGTTTAGATTAGATCATTGAATGCAGAGGTTCTGTTCAAAATCAATCATCTGATGTGCTCAGTATAAAGGGCATATTCAAAGCAAGGGCCTTGTTTATGCTCTGACCCACTGACTAAAGCCTCAGGGAAAACAGGAACTCAATGAGGCCACTAAAAGGGGTCAGGGGTTAACAACATCCTTTTGTGTCACCAATTTTGTTCTCTCAATTGATTATTAGACATGTATTTCATGTTATGAAATGTTTGGAAAAATATCAAATAAGGATGAAGGATAAATGTAGCCTAGGTAAGTTAAATGTTTTTGGGATTCAACAACACTTTATCATTGTCTTCCCAAGGGAAAGTATGTCAAAAAGAAAAAAGAAGAATAGGATAGAATAAGTATGCACTTACACACATGACTCAAAAGATAGCAAAAATAAAATACGTAAAAAGAAATGAAGGGAATCCCACTGACCGTATCTGAAGCTGCAGATCTTGAGGCAGCGGTCCAGAGAGATGAGACAGGTGGTGATGAGGGAGCCGATCCCAAAAACAAAGCCCTGCAACCCGTACCACAGGCACCCTGCTTCCCCAAACACCCAGCCATGGGACACACTGGTGGMCCAGAGGAGGAGTTAATGACCTGATAATGTTCATTGGAACACTAAGCACTTTGTCTGATTCATGGGATGTGAGTGTTAACTGTCAATTGTTTTGGATAAAAGACACCTGTACCATATMATTCTCTCTAGTTTGATGTTCATACTGTCAGTATGGGGGATTGAAGATTGGTCKACAGGAATCGCTCACCTGGAAATTATGAGGCATGGCGCCCCCAAGAGGCTGTATCCAAAATCACAGATGGCCAGGTTAATAGTCATGAGTTCTGGTGGTCTGAGTTTCTTCTTCTTTCTACAGTAAACCAATAGCACCGTGATTAGCCATTCCCAACCACTGTCACTACACCCTGTTGTATGTGGAATGAAGTGAGAGTGAGAGAAGAAAACCACCACAGGCTACACTATGCCATTCCCAACCTACTTGACCCAACTTTACACGGATGAGGAAAGAGACGATAGAGACACAGCACTAGTTTCCATGAACACACACTGAGAGAGAAGAAACGCAGCACTATGCCATTCCCAACACTGACAACTAACACCTGAGAAGAAAGAGGGGAGGAAGAAACCAACAGCACTATGCCATTCCCAACCACTGACACTACACCTTGAGAAGAAGAGAGGAGAGAAGAAACCAACAGCACTATGCCATTCCCAACCACTTGACACTACACCTGGAGAAAGAAGAGAGGAGAGAAGAAACCAACAGCACTCTATGCCATTCCCAACCACTGACACTACACCTGGAGAAGAGAGAGGAGAGAAGAAACCAACAGCACTATGCCATCCACACCACTGACACTACACCTGGAGAAGAAGAGAGGAGAGAAGAAACCAACAGCACTGCCATTCCAACCACTGACACTACACCTGGAGAAGAAGAGGGAGGAGAGAAAACCAACAGCATATGCCATTCCCAACCACTGACACTACACCTGGAGAAGAAGAGAGGAGAGAAGAAACCAACAGCACTATGCCATTCCCAACCACTGACACTACACCTGGAGAAGAAGAGAGGAGAGAAGAAACAACAGCACTATGCCATTCCCAACCACTGACACTACACCTGGAAGAGAGAGAGAGAGAGAGAAGAAACCAACAGCACTATGCCATTCCCAACCACTGACACTACACCTGGAGAAGAAGAGAGGAGAGAAGAACCAACAGCACTATGCCATTCCAACCACTGACACTACACCTGGAGAGAAAGAGGAGAGAAGAAACCAACAGCCCTATGCCATTCCCAACACTGACACTACACCTGGAGAGGAAGAGAGAGGAGAGAGAACCAACAGCACTATGCCATTCCCAACCACTGCACTACACCTGGGGAAGAAGAGAGGAGAGAAGGAACCCACAGCACTATGCCATTCCCAACCACTTGACACTACACCTGGAGAAGAAGAGAGGAGAGAAGAACCAACAGCACTATGCCATTCTCCCCACTGACATACAACCTGGAGAAGAAGAAGAGGAGAGAAGGAAACCTAACAGCACATATGCCATTCCAACCACTGACATCTAGCCTGAAGAGAAGAAGATGAGGAGAGCAGAGAACACCAACGCCATATGCCGGATCCTCAACCACTGACACTGTAAACACTCCTGGAGAGAATGGAGAGGAGAGAAAGAACAACACAGCACTATGCATTCCCAACCATTGACACTAGCCTGGAGAAGAAGTATGAAGGTAGAAGAAGAGATAAAGAAGAACAACAGCCTTCACACATTCGCCAACCACTGACACTGCACACCTGAAGAAGAGTAGGAGAGAGGAGAAACCCTTAAACCTAAGCACTAACTTGCTGATTTCCGTAAACCTCTATACTGATAGCCCACTGGAGAGAAAGAGAGTGAGAAGAAAACCAGCTACAGACTACATATCCATTCCCAGCTACTGGTACCACTACATCCTGGTGCGAAATTGAAAGAGGGAGAGAAGAAACCTTAATAACTAAGGTTGCGAACTCGATGCCTCCCAACACACTGACCACTACACCTGGAGAAGAAGAGAGGAGAGAAGGAACCAACAGCACTATGCCATTCCCAACCACTGACACTACACCTGGAGAAGAAGAGAGGAGAGAAGGAAGACAGGAGCGGGGAGATAGGAGCTTTGAAGCGACGGGGAGAGAGAGAAAGATAGAAGTATAGAGACAGACCAGCTCACTGTCTGCTCTTGGGTATAACAAGGGTCAGTAAACCGTCAGTCATTTAATATTTCAACCACTGCTACCTTCCTGACCCCTCAACCCACTATCCGGCTTTGAAAGCATCGGGGAACCAATCCAAAGTGAATAAATGTTATAGCTGAATCGACATGATTGCTTGCTGGCTGGCTGGCCAGTGCGGTGCAGGGTGCTGTTCATAGCCTCATTTGATTTGTTGTGTAGGTAATTATTGGGAGCAACAGGTATGGAATGTTCCATGCTGTGATTCCTCATGTGTATCCTCTCCTCTCTTCTTTCCTCTCTCCTTTTCTCTCACCTTTCCTCTCTCCTTTCCACTTTCCTCTCTCATCTCTCTATGTATCCTCTATCCTTTCATCTCTCCTCTGTCCTTTATGTATCCTCTCTCCTTTCCTTTCCCCTCTGTCCTCTTTCCTCTCTCTATGTATCCTCTCTCCTTTATACTCTCCTCTGTCCTCTCTCCTCTCTTCTCTCTGTGTATCCTCTCCTCTCTGGTGTGACCCTGGGGTTGCTATGCTAATACACTTTGTATTCAGTCTGTCTACACAGCTCCATAATGGAAACAGTCACAGAGAGTTAGATCACTGACATACTTGATCAGAAAGGTTGATCCTGATGGATGACAGATCTGTGTTGAAACAAAGTAAACCCATTCAGCCATCTGTGTGGGCTCTGGATTCCCATGATTAAGATGTGAAAAGCTGTTGCCCAGCTTATATATCGAAAACCTTTCAGTCCTCTGGGATCAAATTAGATTTTGTTCATATTGTTTTTAAGTCTTGATTTATCTGAACAGAATTTCACCCCCATAAATATACCTTAAGCCAAGCCTAATACTTCTACACTGTACAGATTATGTTATTTTACCAGTGATTATTCTACCAGTGAGTTACTCAGGAGGAATACCAACCAAACTCTGATGTTAACTGACACCAACACTGAATCTCTCATCTGTGATGAGGAGAGATGCCTAATTTCAAATCAACCAACAACCCTGAGCCTCTATACCCAAGTCTGTAGACACTTGTATAGATCTGAAATGATTTGATGTAGTATAGTAATATCTCAAACTTGCCCTCTACGCTTTGAGGATTTTTCACCATATTGCTTATAGTACACATACTGTAAAATCCAATCCTTTCAAATCTATATCAGTGGTTAAAGAGTATAGGGGTATAGTGGCTAGGGGTGAATGTGTTATAGGCAGATGGTAGATTTGACTCACCTGTGAGGATGAGGAAGATGGCGACTCCCAGGTCAGTGCTGGGGGAGAGGTGAGAAAGGAAGGCAGGAGGGATGGAGGATGGGACAGAGCCCCTCCATGAGCCATTCACTCCCAGAGACATCAACTGGTGGAGAAAATAAGACAGAGAGAGAGAGAGAGATTTTACTGTAAAGCCCAGTAGATAGAAGAGGTCAAAAGAGAGAGGAGGAGAGTAACGTACTGAGACAGAGAACGTGCTAGAAAGTGGAAGTTGGAGGTTTTAACCCTCTAGACATGCACAGAAAAACAGAGTGAGATTTAGAAATGTTAAATTCCCTATAGTATTAGCTAACACGGATATAGACAGAGAGAGAGAGACAGCAATGGTGGGGTAGTTATATATTGATGGAGAGAGCAAAAAAGAGGAGAGAGGAGAGGGGAAAKGGTAGAGGAGAGGAGAGCAGAGCAGAGAGGGTAGGGGAGAGAAGAGGGGAGACAGGGGGTGAGCCAGTGTATTATAGCCAGAAATGTGTAAAAGTAAGAAGTGCACAATCAGGGGAAAAGTGGAGAATTGGAAAAGCAGGAAGAGAAAAAGAGAGACAGCCAATTGAAACACACACAACTATTATCACAGAATCAAACTTACTGTTCAGTTCAAAGCTGAAATGAGATTACACACACACACAAACACACACACACACTAATGAGAAATCAAACAGGTGACACACACACACACCAAGAGGAGCATCCTTACTCACCTTCCTCTTCGTCTGTCAACCTGCCCCTCTACCTCTCTCTTTTACTTCCTATCTCACTCTTTTGTTCAGTCTGTGTTGTGAGTTAAGCTCTTTTTTCAATCTTAAGCCTCTGTCAATTTTTGTGCTCTATTTCTGAGAAGAGTAAATCAACTTGCTGTCGACAATCTGGCGGAGAAATGATCAGTGAGTGTGTGGTCCGAAATGGCACACAGAGGGAAAATAAATGGAAGGATCTGAGCCTTTTTGACCTCCCACTCTCTCTCTCTCTCTCACTCTCATCAATCTCTTTCTCTCTCTTCTATGCTCTCACCCTCTCTCTCTCTTTCTTCCATACTCTCTCTTTCTTTCTCTCTCTCTCTCTCTCTCTCTCTCTCTCTCTCTGTCACTCTTTATCTCTCTATGCATTGTTTAAACTGAATGCCGTAGAAGAGATATCACCACGTGTGATATAATAACAAGAGCACAAATGTAACTGACTCATAATTTGTATGTGTGTGTTTGTGTCTGTGTCTAACAATGAGAGCAACAACACCCAGGAGACACACATCTTCTCTTCAATAAGATTATGGATAGATGATGATCTGACTACAGGAGAATAATCCTTCTCTAACTGACTGCCTTGTCTGAGCATGACGTGAGAGAGATAATAGACACTGGGATGTTGAAATAAATACATAGCCTACTGGCTGCAAACTGAACTACTACATTAACCCAATCTTCAATCCTGCTCTTATGGGGCTTAAAGTCTACCTACACACACAAGTCTGACTTGACCTGACCCTGAGTGAGCGCACACACACACACAAGTCCGACTTGACCTGACCCTGAGTGAGCGCACACACACACAAGTCCGACTTGACCTGACCCTGAGTGAGCGCACACACACACACAAGTCCGACTTGACCTGACCCTGAGTGAGCACACACACACAAGTTTGACTTGAAAGGTTACATTAAACTGTGTATGTTTAGAGGCTCAGCTTTACGACCAGAGGATGCCTTGGTGTGTAGCAGTAGGTGTTCAGCCATCAACATGTTCTCTTCTCTCCTGTTGACTCACACCTTAGTCCAGGAAGTCCTGCTGTGTGTTACTGTCACTAGTAGAAAATGTGACAGCATTTTCACTCATTAAAGCTAACAGACACTAATTCATTACTTATACTTAAGTGGTTCATTTGAAAAACTCTAATTATGACTTATGATTATCAATTAGTATGATGGAAACCCAGTATTCACTAAGCCATTCTGTCCACTGTAAGCACTAAGTCAACTATAGTGAAGTCCAGTGAAAGCATGAAAACCTCCCTACATTCTCTATAGGCACCACAAGTTCACCTAAAGCACCTGATACACACATACTGTCAAGTCTACAATAATCACTCTGTTCATTACGCCTCCTGCAGCCCCCATAGGACCACCATGCTGTGAAAACCCTAGTCTAGAGGTTGTTGGTCTCTGAGCGAGCCAGAAAAGTGAAGCCCAGTAGAGTTGGCTTACCTCTCTTCCCTCTACCGTTTTCATTCCCTTGTCAATACCATCGATTGGGAATATTTTATGAAGGCCAATTGCGTAATCATAATGGTCAGCCATTGTCAACTTTAGTTAATCATGCCAGAACACCCTTGGCTTAACAAATGGAGCAGGTATTGAACTGAACTGAGGGGGGGGTAGAGAGAAATAATGATTCATCTCAGGAAGGGGGAGAGAAAAATAATAGAATTTAACACTGATGGAAAGGGAAACACTGTGCAGAAAGGGTTTGATTGGACAAAAATGTATTTATTTTTACCTTCTGAATTCTGTGTATTGCTAGGCATTACTACACTGTTGGAGCTAGAAACAAGAATTTCGCTGCACCTGCAATAACATCTGCAAATCTGTGTACACGACCAAGAAACGTTTATTTGATTTGAGAAGAGAGAACTGGCAGAGGAAGTGACGCGATCATAGAACTGAAATGAAAGTGTCTGGCTTGTGTTTGAAATCCTGGTTCTGTCACATGCATAGATTCTTACAAGAGTAAACGGATCAGATATATGCAAGCACCAGAGTGAGAACATTCAGATAGAGATCCTCAAAAAGAAAGGAGGACCAAGGACCTCTTCATATAATTAATTAAAATGCCTTTATTAGTATGGGATGTTCAATAGAAACAAAGTTTTTAAAAATCCGACGCGTTTCGGCTGTATGGCCTTCGTCAGGGAGTACAAAGAAATAATACATTGTCCTCTTTTGAACAGCTTTTCCAATTAGCCCTAATTAGAAGAGGGAGTGGTTACAAAATTGATTGGACACACATATACATACACATTAAAAAGTGAAATACTGAAGCTCTGTTATCATAAAAATACAACTCCAAGCTAGAAGTATCAGGACACTTAGAAAGGTAGTTCTAACCTTAAATATGACTGGGACAAGTGTCAAGAATAAGACAGCAATATATTCCATAGTACACTAGAACACAGCAAAACATGAACAGTCTAAACATAGCTGAGGGCAATTGAGCAAAACGTCCACTAGATGACAGCAAATGGACCCATCATGACCCTACAGGAAGGGTGAGGGAGAAATCCATATTTCATTTAACCAGGGTATTTAGTGGCCTGTAGTTTGTAAATCCAAAAACGTTCCCTTTGTGTTTAATTTTCTAATAGAGGCTGGAATATGATCAATACCCATAGCTTGTAGGGAGCTACAAGCTATGGTGCTCCTCCTGCTCAAGGCGGAGTAGCGTCCTGCTGCTGGTTTGTTGCCCTCCTACGGCCTCCTCCACGTCTCCTGATGTACTGGCCTGTCTCCTGGTAGCGCCTCCATGCTCTGGACACTACGCTGACAGACACAGCAACCTTCTTGCCACAGCTCGCATTGATGTGCCATCCTGGATGAGCTGCACTACCTGAGCCACTTGCGTGGTTGTAGACTCCGTCTCATGCTACCACTAGAGTGAAAGCACGCCAGCATTCAAAAGTGACCAAAACATCAGCCAGGAAGCATAGGAACTGAGAAGTGGTCTGTGGTCACCACCTGCAGAACCACTCCTTTATTGGGGGTGTCTTGCTAATTGCCTTTAATTTCCACCTGTTGTCTATTCCATTTGCACAACAGCATGTGAAATTTATTGTCAATCAGTGTTGCTTCCTAAGTGGAACAGTTTTGATTTCACAGAAGTGTGGATTGACTTGGAGTTACATTGTGTTGTTTACGTGTTCCTTTATTTTTTTGAGCAGCTGTACTTAGAGATGGGTTTCTGTCAGACTTTATTACCACTAATGACTGGTGCTGGCCTGGGATTTTCAAGAATTTTGTGGACTTTGGAAGAAGGTAAAAAGAAGCCATTCGCGGAGCTGAAATTGAAAGAAATTTGACCTCATTGTCTGAAATGTAGCCATTCTCCTTCGCTTCTGTGAGGATCCCTTTCAATTCAGTTTTTATGTCCTCTGTAGGGTTGAAGTAAGAGATTGGTAGAGTCGTCATTGTCTTAATTGACGGTAAGACTTCTGTGTTCACATATTTGTCTTTTTACTTCCACACTATGTACGGCCACCATTTGTCGGCTGTGTTTAAGACACATCCCTGTCCATTTTTGGACATGGATTCAGCTGCATCCGCTTCTCTGTCTTTAGGATCTATGTCGTGTTTTGGGTTTGTTGGGCGTCAAACACCTAACATCAACACTAACTATGGAGTAAGGCAAGGATAAACATGTATTTTTTGGACCGTCGACATTCAGTAAAAATGCAAAGGTTGTTTTGCCACATTATAATCTTTAGAAGCCTTGACAGAATGGGAATAACCATTTGAGGGCAAGAC